>NC_135722.1:67696280-67980141 GCF_964656455.1 Halichoerus grypus | reverse complement strand
TTATTGTTATGTTAATCCCCATACATTGCATCAGTAGTTTTAGATATAGTGTTCCATGATTCCTTGTTTGTGCATAACACCCAGTGCTCCATGCAGATCGTGCCCTGCTCAATACCCATCACCAGGCTAACCCATCCTCCCACCCCCCTCCCCTCTAGAACCCTCAGTTTGTTTTTCAGAGTCCATCGTCTCTCATGGTTCTTCTCCCCCTCCGAATTTCCCCCCTTCATTCTTCCCCTCCTGCTACATTCTTCTTCTTCTTTTTTTCTTTCTTAACATATATTGCATTATTGGTTTCAGAGGTACAGATCTGAGATTCAACAGTCTTGCACAATTCACAGCGCTTACCAGAACACATACCCTCCCCAGTGTCCAACACCCAGTGACCCCATCCCTCCTACCCCAGCCCCCACTCCAGCAACCCTCAGTTTGTTTCCTGAGATTAAGAATTCCTCATATCAGTGAGGTCATATGATACATGTCTTTCTCTATTTGACTTATTTCGCTCAGCATGATACCCTCCAGTTCCATCCACGTCTTGCAGATGGCAAGATCTCATTCCTTTTGATGGCTGCATAATATTCCATTGTGTATATATATATATATATATATATATATATATATATATATATCCCCCCTCTTCTTTATCCATTCATCTGTTGGTGGACATCTTGGCTCTTTCCACAGTTTGGCTATTGTGGACATTAATAGCAAGCGTTCTAACTCGGAGAAACAACACTGAAGAGAAACCGTGCTTTAGCTACCGACGACCTCTGTGTGGGAGGAAGCAGTTTAGGGTGTACGGTGGGTGAGAGCCTGGGGACGGGTTCCGTTTCCTAAAATCGAGGGAGAGACAGGCCGGAGAGAAGGCAGCTCTCAACTCACACCATGGTTATGGGGCTAGTACCGTTGCCCCGGGTGTGTGTGCAGGCTTCACGAAAACCGCCTAACTCGAAGGAAAAACTCGCTGGAGAATCCATGCTTCAGCTAAAAGAGCCGCTCTTGAAGGTGGAAGCATTATGTTGTGTGCGTGCATGAGAGCCCTGCAAGGGAGTCCAAAGCTTTTTGTGAGTGAGCCTCAGGCCCCAGCAGAAGGCAGAACACGACTCCCCATGTGTTTCCTCACGCTAGCACGGCAGCCCCACTTTTGCATGGAAGTCTAACAGCTAGTGTTCTCACTCGAAGAAACAACACTGTAGAGAAACCCTGCTTTAGCTACCGTCGACCTCTAGATGGAGGAAGTATTACACGGACTACCGTGGCTGAGAGCCTGGGGAACGGGTTCCATACGTGAAACCAAGGGAGAAATAGGTCCGGGCAGAAGGCACCTCTGGACTCAGCTCTTGCTACCTGAAGCTAACACTACTGCTCCATGTGTGCTTGGAATGCTATGTGCTCGACACTGACTGGGAAGAAACAAGCCTGTAAAGAATCCCAGCTGCAGCTCATTCGCCTACCAGGCTACTAACACCAAGAATCAATACTGTGGCGTTACTGCGCTTTAGCTAACATTGCCGTTCCTGAAGCCGTAGGAGTTGGATAGTGCTCGTGTATGAGAGACCGGGGAAAGGGTCCCAGACGTGAAAGGGAGTGAGAAACAGGCCGGTGCGGAAGGCAGCTCTCAACTCACCTCTTGTTTATGAGGCTAGTACCCTTGCCCCGGGTGTGCCTGCAGGCCATAAGCCAACCACCTAACTCAAAGGAACAACTCTGTAGGGAATTCCTGCTTCGGCTAAAAGAGCCATGCCTCAGGGTGGACGCATTGTGTGGTGTGCATGCGTGAGTGCACAGCAAGTGAGTCCAAAACCATTTTCCTTGTGAGACCCAGGCCCCGCAAGAAGCCAGAACACGACTCCCCACGGGCTCCATGAAACTAGTACTGCGGCCCCACTTTTAAATGGAAGTCTAATAGCTAGCTTTCTAACTCGAAGAAACAACACTGTAGAGAAACCGTGCTTTAGCTACCGGCGACCTCTCTGTGGGCGAGGCTGTTTAGGGTTACCTGTGGCTGAGAGCCTGGGGACGGTTTCAATATCGTAATATCGGGGAGAGACAGGCCGGTACAGAAGGCAGCTCTCAACCCACATCATGGTTATGGGGCTAGGACCGTTGCCCAGGGTGTGTGTGCAGGCTTAAACGAAGCCACCTAACTCGAAGGAGAAACTCGGTTGAGAGCCTGTGCTGCAGGTAAAATAGCTGCTCCTGAGGGTGGCAGCATTTTGTTGTGTGCGTGCGTGAGAGCACTGCAAGGGAGTCCAGACCCATTTTCCGTGTGGGACTCAGGCCCCGGCAGAAGACAGAACACGACTCCCCACTTGTTTCATGAAGCTAGCACTGCGGCCCCACTTTTGCATGGAAGTCTAATAGCAAGCGTTCTTTTTTATTATTATTATGAAATGTTTTTATTGTTATGTTAATCCCCATACATTACATCATTAGTTTTAGATATAGTGTTCCATGATTCCTTGTTTGTGCATAACACCCAGTGCTCCATGCAGATCGTGCCCTGCTCAATACCCATCACCAGGCTAACCCATCCTCCCACCGCCCTCCCCTCTAGAACCCTCAGTTTGTTTTTCAGAGTCCATCGTCTCTCATGGTTCTTCTCCCCCTCCGATTTTCCCCCCTTCATTCTTCCCCTCCTGCTACATTCTTCTTCTTCTTTTTTTCTTTCTTAACATATATTGCATTATTGGTTTCAGAGGTACAGATCTGAGATTCAACAGTCTTGCACAATTCACAGCGCTTACCAGAACACATACCCTCCCCAGTGTCCAACACCCAGTGACCCCATCCCTCCCACCCCAGCCCCCACTCCAGCAACCCTCAGTTTGTTTCCTGAGATTAAGAATTCCTCATATCAGTGAGGTCATATGATACATGTCTTTCTCTGTTTGACTTATTTCGCTCAGCATGATACCCTCCAGTTCCATCCACGTCGTTGCAGATGGCAAGATCACATTCCTTTCGATGGCTGCATAATATTCCGTTGTGTATATATATATATATATATATATATATATATATATATACCCCCTCTTCTTTATCCATTCATCTGTTGGTGGACATCTTGGCTCTTTCCACAGTTTGGCTATCGTGGACATTAATAGCAAGCGTTCTAACTCGGAGAAACAACACTGAAGAGAAACCGTGCTTTAGCTACCGACGACCTCTGTGTGGGAGGAAGCAGTTTAGGGTGTACGGTGGGTGAGAGCCTGGGGACGGGTTCCGTTTCCTAAAATCGAGGGAGAGACAGGCCGCAGAGAAGGCAGCTCTCAACTCACACCATGGTTATGGGGCTAGTACCGTTGCCCCGGGTGTGTGTGCAGGCTTCACGAAAACCGCCTAACTCGAAGGAAAAACTCGCTGGAGAATCCATGCTTCAGCTAAAAGAGCCGCTCTGGAAGGTGGAAGCATTATGTTGTGTGCGTGCATGAGAGCCCTGCAAGGGAGTCCAAAGCTTTTTGTGAGTGAGCCTCAGGCCCCAGCAGAAGGCAGAACACGACTCCCCATGTGTTTCCTCACGCTAGCACGGCAGCCCCACTTTTGCATGGAAGTCTAACAGCTAGTGTTCTCACTCGAAGAAACAACACTGTAGAGAAACCCTGCTTTAGCCACCATCGACCTCTAGATGGAGGAAGTATTACACGGAGTACCGTGGCTGAGAGCCTGGGGAACGGGTTCCATACGTGAAACCAAGGGAGAAATAGGTCCAGGCAGAAGGCACCTCTGGACTCAGCTCTTGCTACCTGAAGCTAACACTACTGCTCCATGTGTGCTTGGAATGCTATGTGCTCGACACTGACTGGGAAGAAACAAGCCTGTAAAGAATCCCAGCTGCAGCTCATTCGCCTACCAGGCTACTAACACCAAGAATCAATGCTGTGGCGTTACTGCGCCTTAGCTAACATTGCCGTTCCTGAAGCCGCAGGAGTTGGATAGTGCTCGTGTATGAGAGACCGGGGAAAGGGTCCCAGACGTGAAATGGAGTGAGAAACAGGCCGGTGCGGAAGGCAGCTCTCAACTCACCTCTTGTTTATGAGGCTAGTACCCTTGCCCCGGGTGTGCCTGCAGGCCATAAGCCAACCACCTAACTCAAAGGAACATCTCTGTAGGGAATTCCTGCTTTGGCTAAAAGAGCCATGCCTCAGGGTGGACGCATTGTGTGGTGTGCATGCGTGAGTGCACAGCAAGTGAGTCCAAAACCATTTTCCTTGTGAGACCCAGGCCCCGCAAGAAGCCAGAACACGACTCCCCACTGGCTCCATGAAACTAGTACTGCGGCCCCACTTTTGAATGGAAGTCTAATAGCTAGCTTTCTAACTCGAAGAAACAACACTGTAGAGAAACCGTGCTTTAGCTACCGTCGACCTCTCTGTGGGCGAAGCAGTTTAGGGTGTACTGTGGCTGAGAGCCTGGGGACGGTTTCAATATCGTAATATCGGGGGAGAGACAGGCCGGTACAGAAGGCAGCTCTCAACCCACATCATGGTTATGGGGCTAGGACCGTTGCCCAGGGTGTGTGTGCAGGCTTAAACGAAGCCACCTAACTCGAAGGAAAAACTCGGTTGAGAGCCTGTGCTGCAGGTAAAACAGCTGCTCCTGAGGGTGGCAGCATTTTGTTGTGTGCGTGCGTGAGAGCACTGCAAGGGAGTCCAGACCCATTTTCCGTGTGGGACTCAGGCCCCGGCAGAAGACAGAACACGACTCCCCACTTGTTTCATGAAGCTAGCACTGCGGCCCCACTTTTGCATGGAAGTCTAAGAGCAAGCGTTCTCTTTTACTATTATTATGAAATGTTTTTATTGTTATGTTAATCCCCATACATTACATCATTAGTTTTAGATATAGTGTTCCATGATTCCTTGTTTGTGCATAACACCCAGTGCTCCATGCAGATCGTGCCCTGCTCGATACCCATCACCAGGCTAACCCATCCTCCCACCCCCCTCCCCTCTAGAACCCTCAGTTTGTTTTTCAGAGTCCATCGTCTCTCATGGTTCTTCTCCCCCTCCGATTTTCCCCCCTTCATTCTTCCCCTCCTGCTACATTCTTCTTCTTCTTTTTTTCTTTCTTAACATATATGGCATTATTGGTTTCAGAGGTACAGATCTGAGATTCAACAGTCTTGCACAATTCACAGCGCTTACCAGAACACATACCCTCCCCAGTGTCCAACACCCAGTGACCCCATCCCTCCCACCCCAGCCCCCACTCCAGCAACCCTCAGTTTGTTTCCTGAGATTAAGAATTCCTCATATCAGTGAGGTCATATGATACATGTCTTTCTCTGTTTGACTTATTTCGCTCAGCATGATACCCTCCAGTTCCATCCACGTCGTTGCAGATGGCAAGATCTCATTCCTTTTGATGGCTGCAAAATATTCCATTGTATATATATATATATACCCCCTCTTCTTTATCCATTCATCTGTTGGTGGACATCTTGGCTCTTTCCACAGTTTGGCTATTGTGGACATTAATAGCAAGCGTTCTAACTCGGAGAAACAACACTGAAGAGAAACCGTGCTTTAGCTACCGACGACCTCTGTGTGGGAGGAAGCAGTTTAGGGTGTACGGTGGGTGAGAGCCTGGGGACGGGTTCCGTTTCCTAAAATCGAGGGAGAGACAGGCCGCAGAGAAGGCAGCTCTCAACTCACACCATGGTTATGGGGCTAGTACCGTTGCCCCGGGTGTGTGTGCAGGCTTCATGAAAACCGCCTAACTCGAAGGAAAAACTCGCTGGAGAATCCATGCTTCAGCTAAAAGAGCCGCTCTGGAAGGTGGAAGCATTATGTTGTGTGCGTGCATGAGAGCCCTGCAAGGGAGTCCAAAGCTTTTTGTGAGTGAGCCTCAGGCCCCAGCAGAAGGCAGAACACGACTCCCCATGTGTTTCCTCACGCTAGCACGGCAGCCCCACTTTTGCATGGAAGTCTAACAGCTAGTGTTCTCACTCGAAGAAACAACACTGTAGAGAAACCCTGCTTTAGCTACCGTCGACCTCTAGATGGAGGAAGTATTACACGGAGTACCGTGGCTGAGAGCCTGGGGAACGGGTTCCATACGTGAAACCAAGGGAGAAATAGGTCCGGGCAGAAGGCACCTCTGGACTCAGCTCTTGCTACCTGAAGCTAACACTACTGCTCCATGTGTGCTTGGAATGCTATGTGCTCGACACTGACTGGGAAGAAACAAGCCTGTAAAGAATCCCAGCTGCAGCTCATTCGCCTACCAGGCTACTAACACCAAGAATCAATGCTGTGGCGTTACTGCGCCTTAGCTAACATTGCCGTTCCTGAAGCCGCAGGAGTTGGATAGTGCTCGTGTATGAGAGACCGGGGAAAGGGTCCCAGACGTGAAATGGAGTGAGAAACAGGCCGGTGCAGAAGGCAGCTCTCAACTCACCTCTTGTTTATGAGGCTAGTACCCTTGCCCCGGGTGTGCCTGCAGGCCATAAGCCAACCACCTCACTCAAAGGAAAAACTCTGTAGGGAATTCCTGCTTCGGCTAAAAGAGCCATGCCTCAGGGTGGACGCATTGTGTGGTGTGCATGCGTGAGTGCACAGCAAGTGAGTCCAAAACCATTTTCCTTGTGAGACCCAGGCCCCGCAAGAAGCCAGAACACGACTCCCCACTGGCTCCATGAAACTAGTACTGCGGCCCCGCTTTTGAATGGAAGTCTAATAGCTAGCTTTCTAACTCGAAGAAACAACACTGTAGAGAAACCGTGCTTTAGCTACCGTCGACCTCTCTGTGGGCGAAGCAGTTTAGGGTGTACTGTGGCTGAGAGCCTGGGGACGGTTTCAATATCGTAATATCGGGGGAGAGACAGGCCGGTACAGAAGGCAGCTCTCAACCCACATCATGGTTATGGGGCTAGGACCGTTGCCCAGGCTGTGTGTGCAGGCTTAAACACAGCCACCTAACTCGAAGGAAAAACTCGGTTGAGAGCCTGTGCTGCAGGTAAAACAGCTGCTCCTGAGGGTGGCAGCATTTTGTTGTGTGCGTGCGTGAGAGCACTGCAAGGGAGTCCAGACCCATTTTCCGTGTGGGACTCAGGCCCCGGCAGAAGACAGAACACGACTCCCCACTTGTTTCATGAAGCTAGCACTGCGGCCCCACTTTTGCATGGAAGTCGAATAGCAAGCGTTCTTTTTTATTATTATTATGAAATGTTTTTATTGTTATGTTAATCCCCATACATTACATCATTAGTTTTAGATATAGTGTTCCATGATTCCTTGTTTGTGCATAACACCCAGTGCTCCATGCAGATCGTGCCCTGCTCAATACCCATCACCAGGCTAACCCATCCTCCCACCCCTGTCCCCTCTAGAACCCTCAGTTTGTTTTTCAGAGTCCATCGTCTCTCATGGTTCTTCTCCCCCTCCGATTTTCCCCCCTTCATTCTTCCCCTCCTGCTACATTCTTCTTCTTCTTTTGTTCTTTCTTAACATATATTGCATTATTTGTTTCAGAGGTACAGATCTGAGATTCAACAGTCTTGCACAATTCACAGCGCTTACCAGAACACATACCCTCCCCGGTGTCCAACACCCAGTGACCCCATCCCTCCCACCCCAGCCCCCACTCCAGCAACCCTCAGTTTGTTTCCTGAGATTAAGAATTCCTCATATCAGTGAGGTCATATGATGCATGTCTTTCTCTGTTTGACTTATTTCGCTCAGCATGATACCCTCCAGTTCCATCCACGTCGTTGCAGATGGCAAGATCTCATTCCTTTTGATGGCTGCAAAATATTCCATTGTATATATATATACCCCCTCTTCTTTATCCATTCATCTGTTGGTGGACATCTTGGCTCTTTCCACAGTTTGGCTATTGTGGACATTAATAGCAAGCGTTCTAACTCGGAGAAACAACACTGAAGAGAAACCGTGCTTTAGCTACCGACGACCTCTGTGTGGGAGGAAGCAGTTTAGGGTGTACGGTGGGTGAGAGCCTGGGGACGGGTTCCGTTTCCTAAAATCGAGGGAGAGACAGGCCGGAGAGAAGGCAGCTCTCAACTCACACCATGGTTATGGGGCTAGTACCGTTGCCCCGGGTGTGCGTGCAGGCTTCACGAAAACCGCCTAACTCGAAGGAAAAACTCGCTGGAGAATCCATGCTTCAGCTAAAAGAGCCGCTCTTGAAGGTGGAAGCATTATGTTGTGTGCGTGCATGAGAGCCCTGCAAGGGAGTCCAAAGCTTTTTGTGAGTGAGCCTCAGGCCCCAGCAGAAGGCAGAACACGACTCCCCATGTGTTTCCTCACGCTAGCACGGCAGCCCCACTTTTGCATGGAAGTCTAACAGCTAGTGTTCTCACTCGAAGAAAGAACACTGTAGAGAAACCCTGCTTTAGCTACCGTCGACCTCTAGATGGAGGAAGTATTACACGGACTACCGTGGCTGAGAGCCTGGGGAACGGGTTCCATACGTGAAACCAAGGGAGAAATAGGTCCGGGCAGAAGGCACCTCTGGACTCAGCTCTTGCTACCTGAAGCTAACACTACTGCTCCATGTGTGCTTGGAATGCTATGTGCTCCACACTGACTGGGAAGAAACAAGCCTGTAAAGAATCCCAGCTGCAGCTCATTCGCCTACCAGGCTACTAACACCAAGAATCAACGCTGTGGCGTTACTGCGCTTGAGCTAACATTGCCGTTCCTGAAGCCGCAGGAGTTGTATAGTGCTCGTGTATGAGAGACCGGGGAAAGGGTCCCAGACGTGAAATGGAGTGAGAAACAGGCCGGTGCGGAAGGCAGCTCTCAACTCACCTCTTGTTTATGAGCCTCGTACCCTTGCCCCGGGTGTGCCTGCAGGCCATAAGCCAACCACCTAACTCAAAGGAACAACTCTGTAGGGAATTCCTGCTTCGGCTAAAAGAGCCATGCCTCAGGGTGGACGCATTGTGTGGTGTGCATGCGTGAGTGCACAGCAAGTGAGTCCAAAACCATTTTCCTTGTGAGACCCAGGCCCCGCAAGAAGCCAGAACACGACTCCCCACTGGCTCCATGAAACTAGTACTGCGGCCCCACTTTTGAATGGAAGTCTAATAGCTAGCTTTCTAACTCGAAGAAACAACACTGCACAGAAACCGTGCTTTAGCTACCGTCGACCTCTCTGTGGGCGAAGCAGTTTAGGGTGTACTGTGGCTGAGAGCCTGGGGACGGTTTCAATATCGTAATATCGGGGGAGAGACAGGCCGGTACAGAAGGCAGCTCTCAACCCACATCATGGTTATGGGGCTAGTACCGTTGCCCAGGGTGTGTGTGCAGGCTTAAACACAGCCACCTAACTCGAAGGAAAACCTCGGTTGAGAGCCTGTGCTGCAGGTAAAACAGCTGCTCCTGAGGGTGGCAGCATTTTGTTGTGTGCGTGCGTGAGAGCACTGCAAGGGAGTCCAGACCCATTTTCCGTGTGGGACTCAGGCCCCGGCAGAAGACAGAACACGACTCCCCACTTGTTTCATGAAGCTAACACTGCGGCCCCACTTTTGCATGGAAGTCTAATAGCAAGCGTTCTTTATTATTATTATTATGAAATGTTTTTATTGTTATGTTAATCCCCATACATTACATCATTAGTTTTAGATATAGTGTTCCATGATTCCTTGTTTGTGCATAACACCCAGTGCTCCATGCAGATCGTGCCCTGCTCAATACCCATCACCAGGCTAACCCATCCTCCCACCCCCCTCCCCTCTAGAACCCTGAGTTTGTTTTTCAGAGTCCATCGTCTCTCATGGTTCTTCTCCCCCTCCGATTTTCCCCCCTTCATTCTTCCCCTCCTGCTACATTCTTCTTCTTCTTTTGTTCTTTCTTAACATATATTGCATTATTTGTTTCAGAGGTACAGATCTGAGATTCAACAGTCTTGCACAATTCACAGCGCTTACCAGAACACATACCCTCCCCGGTGTCCAACACCCAGTGACCCCATCCCTCCCACCCCAGCCCCCACTCCAGCAACCCTCAGTTTGTTTCCTGAGATTAAGAATTCCTCATATCAGTGAGGTCATATGATGCATGTCTTTCTCTGTTTGACTTATTTCGCTCAGCATGATACCCTCCAGTTCCATCCACGTCGTTGCAGATGGCAAGATCTCATTCCTTTTGATGGCTGCATAATATTCCATTGTATATATATATATATATATACCCCCTCTTCTTTATCCATTCATCTGTTGGTGGACATCTTGGCTCTTTCCACAGTTTGGCTATTGTGGACATTAATAGCAAGCGTTCTAACTCGGAGAAACAACACTGAAGAGAAACCGTGCTTTAGCTACCGACGACCTCTGTGTGGGAGGAAGCAGTTTAGGCTGTACGGTGGGTGAGAGCCTGGGGACGGGTTCCGTTTCCTAAAATCGAGGGAGAGACAGGCCGGAGAGAAGGCAGCTCTCAACTCACACCATGGTTATGGGGCTAGTACCGTTGCCCCGGGTGTGTGTACAGGCTTCACGAAAACCGCCTAACTCGAAGGAAAAACTCGCTGGAGAGTCCATGCTTCAGCTAAAAGAGCCGCTCTTGAAGGTGGAAGCATTATGTTGTGTGCGTGCATGAGAGCCCTGCAAGGGAGTCCAAAGCTTTTTGTGAGTGAGCCTGAGGCCCCAGCAGAAGGCAGAACACGACTCCCCATGTGTTTCATCACGCTAGCACGGCAGCCCCACTTTTGCATGGAAGTCTAACAGCTAGTGTTCTCACTCGAAGAAACAACACTGTAGAGAAACCCTGCTTTAGCTACCGTCGACCTCTAGATGGAGGAAGTATTACACGGACTACCGTGGCTGAGAGCCTGGGGAACGGGTTCCATACGTGAAACCAAGGGAGAAATAGGTCCGGGCAGAAGGCACCTCTGGACTCAGCTCTTGCTACCTGAAGCTAACACTACTGCTCCATGTGTGCTTGGAATGCTATGTGCTCCACACTGACTGGGAAGAAACAAGCCTGTAAAGAATCCCAGCTGCAGCTCATTCGCCTACCAGGCTCCTAACACCAAGAATCAATGCTGTGGCGTTACTGCGCTTGAGCTAACATTGCCGTTCCTGAAGCCGCAGGAGTTGTATAGTGCTCGTGTATGAGAGACCGGGGAAAGGGTCCCAGACGTGAAATGGAGTGAGAAACAGGCCGGTGCGGAAGGCAGCTCTCAACTCACCTCTTGTTTATGAGCCTAGTACCCTTGCCCCGGGTGTGCCTGCAGGCCATAAGCCAACCACCTAACTCAAAGGAACAACTCTGTAGGGAATTCCTGCTTCGGCTAAAAGAGCCATGCCTCAGGGTGGACGCATTGTGTGGTGTGCATGCGTGAGTGCACAGCAAGTGAGTCCAAAACCATTTTCCTTGTGAGACCCAGGCCCCGCAAGAAGCCAGAACACGACTCCCCACTGGCTCCATGAAACTAGTACTGCGGCCCCACTTTTGAATGGAAGTCTAATAGCTAGCTTTCTAACTCGAAGAAACAACACTGCACAGAAACCGTGCTTTAGCTACCGTCGACCTCTCTGTGGGCGAAGCAGTTTAGGGTGTACTGTGGCTGAGAGCCTGGGGACGGTTTCAATATCGTAATATCGGGGGAGAGACAGGCCGGTACAGAAGGCAGCTCTCAACCCACATCATGGTTATGGGGCTAGTACCGTTGCCCAGGGTGTGTGTGCAGGCTTAAACACAGCCACCTAACTCGAAGGAAAACCTCGGTTGAGAGCCTGTGCTGCAGGTAAAACAGCTGCTCCTGAGGGTGGCAGCATTTTGTTGTGTGCGTGCGTGAGAGCACTGCAAGGGAGTCCAGACCCATTTTCCGTGTGGGACTCAGGCCCCGGCAGAAGACAGAACACGACTCCCCACTTGTTTCATGAAGCTAGCACTGCGGCCCCACTTTTGCATGGAAGTCTAATAGCAAGCGTTCTTTTTTATTATTATTATGAAATGTTTTTATTGTTATGTTAATCCCCATACATTACATCATTAGTTTTAGATATAGTGTTCCATGATTCCTTGTTTGTGCATAACACCCAGTGCTCCATGCAGATCGTGCCCTGCTCAATACCCATCACCAGGCTAACCCATCCTCCCACCCCCCTCCCCTCTAGAACCCTCAGTTTGTTTTTCAGAGTCCATCGTCTCTCATGGTTCTTCTCCCCCTCCGATTTTCCCCCCTTCATTCTTCCCCTCCTGCTACATTCTTCTTCTTCTTTTGTTCTTTCTTAACATATATTGCATTATTGGTTTCAGAGGTACAGATCTGAGATTCAACAGTCTTGCACAATTCACAGCGCTTACCAGAACACATACCCTCCCCGGTGTCCAACACCCAGTGACCCCATCCCTCCCACCCCAGCCCCCAGTCCAGCAACCCTCAGTTTGTTTCCTGAGATTAAGAATTCCTCATATCAGTGAGGTCATATGATGCATGTCTTTCTCTGTTTGACTTATTTCGCTCAGCATGATACCCTCCAGTTCCATCCACGTCGTTGCAGATGGCAAGATCTCATTCCTTTTGATGGCTGCATAATATTCCATTGTATATATATATATACCCTCTCTTCTTTATCCATTCATCTGTTGGTGGACATCTTGGCTCTTTCCACAGTTTGGCTATTGTGGACATTAATAGCAAGCGTTCTAACCCGGAGAAACAATACTGAAGAGAAACCGTGCTTTAGCTACCGACGACCTCTGTGTGGGAGGAAGCAGTTTAGGGTGTACGGTGGGTGAGAGCCTGGGGACGGGTTCCGTTTCCTAAAATCGAGGGAGAGACAGGCCGGAGAGAAGGCAGCTCTCAACTCACACCATGGTTATGGGGCTAGTACCGTTGCCCCGGGTGTGTGTGCAGGCTTCACGGAAACCGCCTAACTCGAAGGAAAAACTCGCTGGAGAATCCATGCTTCAGCTAAAAGAGCCGCTCTTGAAGGTGGAAGCATTATGTTGTGTGCGTGCATGAGAGCCCTGCAAGGGAGTCCAAAGCTTTTTGTGAGTGAGCCTGAGGCCCCAGCAGAAGGCAGAACACGACTCCCCATGTGTTTCATCACGCTAGCACGGCAGCCCCACTTTTGCATGGAAGTCTAACAGCTAGTGTTCTCACTCGAAGAAACAACACTGTAGAGAAACCCTGCTTTAGCTACCGTCGACCTCTAGATGGAGGAAGTATTACACGGACTACCGTGGCTGAGAGCCTGGGGAACGGGTTCCATACGTGAAACCAAGGGAGAAATAGGTCCGGGCAGAAGGCACCTCTGGACTCAGCTCTTGCTACCTGAAGCTAACACTACTGCTCCATGTGTGCTTGGAATGCTATGTGCTCCACACTGACTGGGAAGAAACAAGCCTGTAAAGAATCCCAGCTGCAGCTCATTCGCCTACCAGGCTCCTAACACCAAGAATCAATGCTGTGGCGTTACTGCGCTTGAGCTAACATTGCCGTTCCTGAAGCCGCAGGAGTTGTATAGTGCTCGTGTATGAGAGACCGGGGAAAGGGTCCCAGACGTGAAATGGAGTGAGAAACAGGCCGGTGCGGAAGGCAGCTCTCAACTCACCTCTTGTTTATGAGGCTAGTACCCTTGCCCCGGGTGTGCCTGCAGGCCATAAGCCAACCACCTAACTCAAAGGAACAACTCTGTAGGGAATTCCTGCTTCGGCTAAAAGAGCCATGCCTCAGGGTGGACGCATTGTGTGGTGTGCATGCGTGAGTGCACAGCAAGTGAGTCCAAAACCATTTTCCTTGTGAGACCCAGGCCCCGCAAGAAGCCAGAACACGACTCCCCACTGGCTCCATGAAACTAGTACTGCGGCCCCACTTTTGAATGGAAGTCTAATAGCTAGCTTTCTAACTCGAAGAAACAACACTGCACAGAAACCGTGCTTTAGCTACCGTCGACCTCTCTGTGGGCGAAGCAGTTTAGGGTGTACTGTGGCTGAGAGCCTGGGGACGGTTTCAATATCGTAATATCGGGGGAGAGACAGGCCGGTACAGAAGGCAGCTCTCAACCCACATCATGGTTATGGGGCTAGTACCGTTGCCCAGGGTGTGTGTGCAGGCTTAAACACAGCCACCTAACTCGAAGGAAAACCTCGGTTGAGAGCCTGTGCTGCAGGTAAAACAGCTGCTCCTGAGGGTGGCAGCATTTTGTTGTGTGCGTGCGTGAGAGCACTGCAAGGGAGTCCAGACCCATTTTCCGTGTGGGACTCAGGCCCCGGCAGAAGACAGAACACGACTCCCCACTTGTTTCATGAAGCTAGCACTGCGGCCCCACTTTTGCATGGAAGTCTAATAGCAAGCGTTCTTTTTTATTATTATTATGAAATGTTTTTATTGTTATGTTAATCCCCATACATTACATCATTAGTTTTAGATATAGTGTTCCATGATTCCTTGTTTGTGCATAACACCCAGTGCTCCATGCAGATCGTGCCCTGCTCAATACCCATCACCAGGCTAACCCATCCTCCCACCCCCCTCCCCTCTAGAACCCTCAGTTTGTTTTTCAGAGTCCATCGTCTCTCATGGTTCTTCTCCCCCTCCGATTTTCCCCCCTTCATTCTTCCCCTCCTGCTACATTCTTCTTCTTCTTTTGTTCTTTCTTAACATATATTGCATTATTGGTTTCAGAGGTACAGATCTGAGATTCAACAGTCTTGCACAATTCACAGCGCTTACCAGAACACATACCCTCCCCGGTGTCCAACACCCAGTGACCCCATCCCTCCCACCCCAGCCCCCACTCCAGCAACCCTCAGTTTGTTTCCTGAGATTAAGAATTCCTCATATCAGTGAGGTCATATGATGCATGTCTTTCTCTGTTTGACTTATTTCGCTCAGCATGATACCCTCCAGTTCCATCCACGTCGTTGCAGATGGCAAGATCTCATTCCTTTTGATGGCTGCAAAATATTCCATTGTATATATATATACCCCCTCTTCTTTATCCATTCATCTGTTGGTGGACATCTTGGCTCTTTCCACAGTTTGGCTATTGTGGACATTAATAGCAAGCGTTCTAACTCGGAGAAACAACACTGAAGAGAAACCGTGCTTTAGCTACCGACGACCTCTGTGTGGGAGGAAGCAGTTTAGGGTGTACGGTGGGTGAGAGCCTGGGGACGGGTTCCGTTTCCTAAAATCGAGGGAGAGACAGGCCGGAGAGAAGGCAGCTCTCAACTCACACCATGGTTATGGGGCTAGTACCGTTGCCCCGGGTGTGTGTGCAGGCTTCACGAAAACTGCCTAACTCGAAGGAAAAACTCGCTGGAGAATCCATGCTTCAGCTAAAAGAGCCGCTCTGGAAGGTGGAAGCATTATGTTGTGTGCGTGCATGAGAGCCCTGCAAGGGAGTCCAAAGCTTTTTGTGAGTGAGCCTGAGGCCCCAGCAGAAGGCAGAACACGACTCCCCATGTGTTTCATCACGCTAGCACGGCAGCCCCACTTTTGCATGGAAGTCTAACAGCTAGTGTTCTCACTCGAAGAAACAACACTGTAGAGAAACCCTGCTTTAGCTACCGTCGACCTCTAGATGGAGGAAGTATTACACGGAGTACCGTGGCTGAGAGCCTGGGGAACGGGTTCCATACGTGAAACCAAGGGAGAAATAGGTCCGGGCAGAAGGCACCTCTGGACTCAGCTCTTGCTACCTGAAGCTAACACTACTGCTCCATGTGTGCTTGGAATGCTATGTGCTCCACACTGACTGGGAAGAAACAAGCCTGTAAAGAATCCCAGCTGCAGCTCACTCGCCTACCAGGCTCCTAACACCAAGAATCAATGCTGTGGCGTTACTGCGCTTGAGCTAACATTGCCGTTCCTGAAGCCGCAGGAGTTGTATAGTGCTCGTGTATGAGAGACCGGGGAAAGGGTCCCAGACGTGAAATGGAGTGAGAAACAGGCCGGTGCGGAAGGCAGCTCTCAACTCACCTCTTGTTTATGAGCCTAGTACCCTTGCCCCGGGTGTGCCTGCAGGCCATAAGCCAACCACCTAACTCAAAGGAACAACTCTGTAGGGAATTCCTGCTTCGGCTAAAAGAGCCATGCCTCAGGGTGGACGCATTGTGTGGTGTGCATGCGTGAGTGCACAGCAAGTGAGTCCAAAACCATTTTCCTTGTGAGACCCAGGCCCCGCAAGAAGCCAGAACACGACTCCCCACTGGCTCCATGAAACTAGCACTGCGGCCCCACTTTTGAATGGAAGTCTAATAGCTAGCTTTCTAACTCGAAGAAACAACACTGCAGAGAAACCGTGCTTTAGCTACCGTCGACCTCTCTGTGGGCGAAGCAGTTTAGGGTGTACTGTGGCTGAGAGCCTGGGGACGGTTTCAATATCGTAATATCGGGGGAGAGACAGGCCGGTACAGAAGGCAGCTCTCAACCCACATCATGGTTATGGGGCTAGTACCGTTGCCCAGGGTGTGTGTGCAGGCTTAAACGAAGCCACCTAACTCGAAGGAAAAACTCGGTTGAGAGCCTGTGCTGCAGGTAAAACAGCTGCTCCTGAGGGTGGCAGCATTTTGTTGTGTGCGTGCGTGAGAGCCCTGCAAGGGAGTCCAGACCCATTTTCCGTGTGGGACTCAGGCCCCGGCAGAAGACAGAACACGACTCCCCACTTGTTTCATGAAGCTAGCACTGCGGCCCCACTTTTGCATGGAAGTCTAATAGCAAGCGTTCTTTTTTATTATTATTATGAAATGTTTTTATTGTTATGTTAATCCCCATACATTACATCATTAGTTTTAGATATAGTGTTCCATGATTCCTTGTTTGTGCATAACACCCAGTGCTCCATGCAGATCGTGCCCTGCTCAATACCCATCACCAGGCTAACCCATCCTCCCACCCCCCTCCCCTCTAGAACCCTCAGTTTGTTTTTCAGAGTCCATCGTCTCTCATGGTTCTTCTCCCCCTCCGATTTTCCCCCCTTCATTCTTCCCCTCCTGCTACATTCTTCTTCTTCTTTTGTTCTTTCTTAACATATATTGCATTATTGGTTTCAGAGGTACAGATCTGAGATTCAACAGTCTTGCACAATTCACAGCGCTTACCAGAACACATACCCTCCCCGGTGTCCAACACCCAGTGACCCCATCCCTCCCACCCCAGCCCCCACTCCAGCAACCCTCAGTTTGTTTCCTGAGATTAAGAATTCCTCATATCAGTGAGGTCATATGATGCATGTCTTTCTCTGTTTGACTTATTTCGCTCAGCATGATACCCTCCAGTTCCATCCACGTCGTTGCAGATGGCAAGATCTCATTCCTTTTGATGGCTGCAAAATATTCCATTGTATATATATATATACCCCCTCTTCTTTATCCATTCATCTGTTGGTGGACATCTTGGCTCTTTCCACAGTTTGGCTATTGTGGACATTAATACCAAGCGTTCTAACTCGGAGAAACAACACTGAAGAGAAACCGTGCTTTAGCTACCGACGACCTCTGTGTGGGAGGAAGCAGTTTAGGGTGTACGGTGGGTGAGAGCCTGGGGACGGGTTCCGTTTCCTAAAATCGAGGGAGAGACAGGCCGGAGAGAAGGCAGCTCTCAACTCACACCATGGTTATGGGGCTAGTACCGTTGCCCCGGGTGTGTGTGCAGGCTTCACGAAAACCGCCTAACTCGAAGGAAAAACTCGCTGGAGAATCCATGCTTCCGCTAAAAGAGCCGCTCTGGAAGGTGGAAGCATTATGTTGTGTGCGTGCATGAGAGCCCTGCAACGGAGTCCAAAGCTTTTTGTGAGTGAGCCTGAGGCCCCAGCAGAAGGCAGAACACGACTCCCCATGTGTTTCATCACGCTAGCACGGCAGCCCCACTTTTGCATGGAAGTCTAACAGCTAGTGTTCTCACTCGAAGAAACAACACTGTAGAGAAACCCTGCTTTAGCTACCGTCGACCTCTAGATGGAGGAAGTATTACACGGACTACCGTGGCTGAGAGCCTGGGGAACGGGTTCCATACGTGAAACCAAGGGAGAAATAGGTCCGGGCAGAAGGCACCTCTGGACTCAGCTCTTGCTACCTGAAGCTAACACTACTGCTCCATGTGTGCTTGGAATGCTATGTGCTCCACACTGACTGGGAAGAAACAAGCCTTTAAAGAATCCCAGCTGCAGCTCACTCGCCTAACAGGCTACTAACACCAAGAATCAATGCTGTGGCGTTACTGCGCTTTAGCTAACATTGCCGTTCCTGAAGCCGCAGGAGTTGTATAGTGCTCGTGTATGAGAGACCGGGGAAAGGGTCCCAGACGTGAAATGGAGTGAGAAACAGGCCGGTGCGGAAGGCAGCTCTCAACTCACCTCTTGTTTATGAGGCTAGTACCCTTGCCCCGGGTGTGCCTGCAGGCCATAAGCCAACCACCTAACTCAAAGGAACAACTCTGTAGGGAATTCCTGCTTCGGCTAAAAGAGCCATGCCTCAGGGTGGACGCATTGTGTGGTGTGCATGCGTGAGTGCACAGCAAGTGAGTCCAAAACCATTTTCCTTGTGAGACCCAGGCCCCGCAAGAAGCCAGAACACGACTCCCCACTGGCTCCATGAAACTAGTACTGCGGCCCCACTTTTGAATGGAAGTCTAATAGCTAGCTTTCTAACTCGAAGAAACAACACTGCACAGAAACCGTGCTTTAGCTACCGTCGACCTCTGTGTGGGCGAAGCAGTTTAGGGTGTACTGTGGCTGAGAGCCTGGGGACGGTTTCAATATCGTAATATCGGGGGAGAGACAGGCCGGTACAGAAGGCAGCTCTCAACCCACATCATGGTTATGGGGCTAGTACCGTTGCCCAGGGTGTGAGTGCAGGCTTAAACACAGCCACCTAACTCGAAGGAAAAACTCGGTTGAGAGCCTGTGCTGCAGGTAAAACAGCTGCTCCTGAGGGTGGCAGCATTTTGTTGTGTGCGTGCGTGAGAGCCCTGCAAGGGAGTCCAGACCCATTTTCCGTGTGGGACTCAGGCCCCGGCAGAAGACAGAACACGACTCCCCACTTGTTTCATGAAGCTAGCACTGCGGCCCCACTTTTGCATGGAAGTCTAATAGCAAGCGTTCTTTTTTATTATTATTATGAAATGTTTTTATTGTTATGTTAATCCCCATACATTACATCATTAGTTTTAGATATAGTGTTCCATGATTCCTTGTTTGTGCATAACACCCAGTGCTCCATGCAGATCGTGCCCTGCTCAATACCCATCACCAGGCTAACCCATCCTCCCACCCCCCTCCCCTCTAGAACCCTCAGTTTGTTTTTCAGAGTCCATCGTCTCTCATGGTTCTTCTCCCCCTCCGATTTTCCCCCCTTCATTCTTCCCCTCCTGCTACATTCTTCTTCTTCTTTTGTTCTTTCTTAACATATATTGCATTATTTGTTTCAGAGGTACAGATCTGAGATTCAACAGTCTTGCACAATTCACAGCGCTTACCAGAACACATACCCTCCCCGGTGTCCAACACCCAGTGACCCCATCCCTCCCACCCCAGCCCCCACTCCAGCAACCCTCAGTTTGTTTCCTGAGATTAAGAATTCCTCATATCAGTGAGGTCATATGATGCATGTCTTTCTCTGTTTGACTTATTTCGCTCAGCATGATACCCTCCAGTTCCATCCACGTCGTTGCAGATGGCAAGATCTCATTCCTTTTGATGGCTGCAAAATATTCCATTGTATATATATATATACCCCCTCTTCTTTATCCATTCATCTGTTGGTGGACATCTTGGCTCTTTCCACAGTTTGGCTATTGTGGACATTAATAGCAAGCGTTCTAACTCGGAGAAACAACACTGAAGAGAAACCGTGCTTTAGCTACCGACGACCTCTGTGTGGGAGGAAGCAGTTTAGGGTGTACGGTGGGTGAGAGCCTGGGGACGGGTTCCGTTTCCTAAAATCCAGGGAGAGACAGGCCGGAGAGAAGGCAGCTCTCAACTCACACCATGGTTATGGGGCTAGTACCGTTGCCCCGGGTGTGTGTGCAGGCTTCACGAAAACCGCCTAACTCGAAGGAAAAACTCGCTGGAGAATCCATGCTTCCGCTAAAAGAGCCGCTCTGGAAGGTGGAAGCATTATGTTGTGTGCGTGCATGAGAGCCCTGCAACGGAGTCCAAAGCTTTTTGTGAGTGAGCCTGAGGCCCCAGCAGAAGGCAGAACACGACTCCCCATGTGTTTCATCACGCTAGCACGGCAGCCCCACTTTTGCATGGAAGTCTAACAGCTAGTGTTCTCACTCGAAGAAACAACACTGTAGAGAAACCCTGCTTTAGCTACCGTCGACCTCTAGATGGAGGAAGTATTACACGGACTACCGTGGCTGAGAGCCTGGGGAACGGGTTCCATACGTGAAACCAAGGGAGAAATAGGTCCGGGCAGAAGGCACCTCTGGACTCAGCTCTTGCTACCTGAAGCTAACACTACTGCTCCATGTGTGCTTGGAATGCTATGTGCTCCACACTGACTGGGAAGAAACAAGCCTGTAAAGAATCCCAGCTGCAGCTCACTCGCCTACCAGGCTCCTAACACCAAGAATCAATGCTGTGGCGTTACTGCGCTTTAGCTAACATTGCCGTTCCTGAAGCCGCAGGAGTTGTATAGTGCTCGTGTATGAGAGACCGGGGAAAGGGTCCCAGACCTGAAATGGAGTGAGAAACAGGCCGGTGCGGAAGGCAGCTCTCAACTCACCTCTTGTTTATGAGGCTAGTACCCTTGCCCCGGGTGTGCCTGCAGGCCATAAGCCAACCACCTAACTCAAAGGAACAACTCTGTAGGGAATTCCTGCTTCGGGTAAAAGAGCCATGCCTCAGGGTGGACGCATTGTGTGGTGTGCATGCGTGAGTGCACAGCAAGTGAGTCCAAAACCATTTTCCTTGTGAGACCCAGGCCCCGCAAGAAGCCAGAACACGACTCCCCACTGGCTCCATGAAACTAGCACTGCGGCCCCACTTTTGAATGGAAGTCTAATAGCTAGCTTTCTAACTCGAAGAAACAACACTGCAGAGAAACCGTGCTTTAGCTACCGTCGACCTCTCTGTGGGCGAAGCAGTTTAGGGTGTACTGTGGCTGAGAGCCTGGGGACGGTTTCAATATCGTAATATCGGGGGAGAGACAGGCCGGTACAGAAGGCAGCTCTCAACCCACATCATGGTTATGGGGCTAGTACCGTTGCCCAGGGTGTGTGTGCAGGCTTAAACGAAGCCACCTAACTCGAAGGAAAAACTCGGTTGAGAGCCTGTGCTGCAGGTAAAACAGCTGCTCCTGAGGGTGGCAGCATTTTGTTGTGTGCGTGCGTGAGAGCCCTGCAAGGGAGTCCAGACCCATTTTCCGTGTGGGACTCAGGCCCCGGCAGAAGACAGAACACGACTCCCCACTTGTTTCATGAAGCTAGCACTGCGGCCCCACTTTTGCATGGAAGTCTAATAGCAAGCGTTCTTTTTTATTATTATTATGAAATGTTTTTATTGTTATGTTAATCCCCATACATTACATCATTAGTTTTAGATATAGTGTTCCATGATTCCTTGTTTGTGCATAACACCCAGTGCTCCATGCAGATCGTGCCCTGCTCAATACCCATCACCAGGCTAACCCATCCTCCCACCCCCCTCCCCTCTAGAACCCTCAGTTTGTTTTTCAGAGTCCATCGTCTCTCATGGTTCTTCTCCCCCTCCGATTTTCCCCCCTTCATTCTTCCCCTCCTGCTACATTCTTCTTCTTCTTTTGTTCTTTCTTAACATATATTGCATTATTTGTTTCAGAGGTACAGATCTGAGATTCAACAGTCTTGCACAATTCACAGCGCTTACCAGAACACATACCCTCCCCGGTGTCCAACACCCAGTGACCCCATCCCTCCCACCCCAGCCCCCACTCCAGCAACCCTCAGTTTGTTTCCTGAGATTAAGAATTCCTCATATCAGTGAGGTCATATGATGCATGTCTTTCTCTGTTTGACTTATTTCGCTCAGCATGATACCCTCCAGTTCCATCCACGTCGTTGCAGATGGCAAGATCTCATTCCTTTTGATGGCTGCAAAATATTCCATTGTATATATATATATACCCCCTCTTCTTTATCCATTCATCTGTTGGTGGACATCTTGGCTCTTTCCACAGTTTGGCTATTGTGGACATTAATAGCAAGCGTTCTAACTCGGAGAAACAACACTGAAGAGAAACCGTGCTTTAGCTACCGACGACCTCTGTGTGGGAGGAAGCAGTTTAGGGTGTACGGTGGGTGAGAGCCTGGGGACGGGTTCCGTTTCCTAAAATCGAGGGAGAGACAGGCCGGAGAGAAGGCAGCTCTCAACTCACACCATGGTTATGGGGCTAGTACCGTTGCCCCGGGTGTGTGTGCAGGCTTCACGAAAACCGCCTAACTCGAAGGAAAAACTCGCTGGAGAATCCATGCTTCAGCTAAAAGAGCCGCTCTGGAAGGTGGAAGCATTATGTTGTGTGCGTGCATGAGAGCCCTGCAACGGAGTCCAAAGCTTTTTGTGAGTGAGCCTGAGGCCCCAACAGAAGGCAGAACACGACTCCCCATGTGTTTCATCACGCTAGCACGGCAGCCCCACTTTTGCATGGAAGTCTAACAGCTAGTGTTCTCACTCGAAGAAACAACACTGTAGAGAAACCCTGCTTTAGCTACCGTCGACCTCTAGATGGAGGAAGTATTACACGGACTACCGTGGCTGAGAGCCTGGGGAACGGGTTCCATACGTGAAACCAAGGGAGAAATAGGTCCGGGCAGAAGGCACCTCTGGACTCAGCTCTTGCTACCTGAAGCTAACACTACTGCTCCATGTGTGCTTGGAATGCTATGCGCTCCACACTGACTGGGAAGAAACAAGCCTGTAAAGAATCCCAGCTGCAGCTCATTCGCCTACCAGGCTACTAACACCAAGAATCAATGCTGTGGCGTTACTGCGCTTGAGCTAACATTGCCGTTCCTGAAGCCGCAGGAGTTGTATAGTGCTCGTGTATGAGAGACCGGGGAAAGGGTCCCAGACGTGAAATGGAGTGAGAAACAGGCCGGTGCGGAAGGCAGCTCTCAACTCACCTCTTGTTTATGAGCCTAGTACCCTTGCCCCGGGTGTGCCTGCAGGCCATAAGCCAACCACCTAACTCAAAGGAACAACTCTGTAGGGAATTCCTGCTTCGGCTAAAAGAGCCATGCCTCAGGGTGGACGCATTGTGTGGTGTGCATGCGTGAGTGCACAGCAAGTGAGTCCAAAACCATTTTCCTTGTGAGACCCAGGCCCCGCAAGAAGCCAGAACACGACTCCCCACTGGCTCCATGAAACTAGTACTGCGGCCCCACTTTTGAATGGAAGTCTAATAGCTAGCTTTCTAACTCGAAGAAACAACACTGCACAGAAACCGTGCTTTAGCTACCGTCGACCTCTCTGTGGGCGAAGCAGTTTAGGGTGTACTGTGGCTGAGAGCCTGGGGACGGTTTCAATATCGTAATATCGGGGGAGAGACAGGCCGGTACAGAAGGCAGCTCTCAACCCACATCATGGTTATGGGGCTAGTACCGTTGCCCAGGGTGTGTGTGCAGGCTTAAACACAGCCACCTAACTCGAAGGAAAACCTCGGTTGAGAGCCTGTGCTGCAGGTAAAACAGCTGCTCCTGAGGGTGGCAGCATTTTGTTGTGTGCGTGCGTGAGAGCACTGCAAGGGAGTCCAGACCCATTTTCCGTGTGGGACTCAGGCCCCGGCAGAAGACAGAACACGACTCCCCACTTGTTTCATGAAGCTAGCACTGCGGCCCCACTTTTGCATGGAAGTCTAATAGCAAGCGTTCTTTTTTATTATTATTATGAAATGTTTTTATTGTTATGTTAATCCCCATACATTACATCATTAGTTTTAGATATAGTGTTCCATGATTCCTTGTTTGTGCATAACACCCAGTGCTCCATGCAGATCGTGCCCTGCTCAATACCCATCACCAGGCTAACCCATCCTCCCACCCCCCTCCCCTCTAGAACCCTCAGTTTGTTTTTCAGAGTCCATCGTCTCTCATGGTTCTTCTCCCCCTCCGATTTTCCCCCCTTCATTCTTCCCCTCCTGCTACATTCTTCTTCTTCTTTTGTTCTTTCTTAACATATATTGCATTATTGGTTTCAGAGGTACAGATCTGAGATTCAACAGTCTTGCACAATTCACAGCGCTTACCAGAACACATACCCTCCCCGGTGTCCAACACCCAGTGACCCCATCCCTCCCACCCCAGCCCCCACTCCAGCAACCCTCAGTTTGTTTCCTGAGATTAAGAATTCCTCATATCAGTGAGGTCATATGATGCATGTCTTTCTCTGTTTGACTTATTTCGCTCAGCATGATACCCTCCAGTTCCATCCACGTCGTTGCAGATGGCAAGATCTCATTCCTTTTGATGGCTGCAAAATATTCCATTGTATATATATATATACCCCCTCTTCTTTATCCATTCATCTGTTGGTGGACATCTTGGCTCTTTCCACAGTTTGGCTATTGTGGACATTAATAGCAAGCGTTCTAACTCGGAGAAACAACACTGAAGAGAAACCGTGCTTTAGCTACCGACGACCTCTGTGTGGGAGGAAGCAGTTTAGGGTGTACGGTGGGTGAGAGCCTGGGGACGGGTTCCGTTTCCTAAAATCGAGGGAGAGACAGGCCGGAGAGAAGGCAGCTCTCAACTCACACCATGGTTATGGGGCTAGTACCGTTGCCCCGGGTGTGTGTGCAGGCTTCACGAAAACCGCCTAACTCGAAGGAAAAACTCGCTGGAGAATCCATGCTTCAGCTAAAAGAGCCGCTCTGGAAGGTGGAAGCATTATGTTGTGTGCGTGCATGAGAGCCCTGCAACGGAGTCCAAAGCTTTTTGTGAGTGAGCCTGAGGCCCCAGCAGAAGGCAGAACACGACTCCCCATGTGTTTCATCACGCTAGCACGGCAGCCCCACTTTTGCATGGAAGTCTAACAGCTAGTGTTCTCACTCGAAGAAACAACACTGTAGAGAAACCCTGCTTTAGCTACCGTCGACCTCTAGATGGAGGAAGTATTACACGGACTACCGTGGCTGAGAGCCTGGGGAACGGGTTCCATACGTGAAACCAAGGGAGAAATAGGTCCGGGCAGAAGGCACCTCTGGACTCAGCTCTTGCTACCTGAAGCTAACACTACTGCTCCATGTGTGCTTGGAATGCTATGCGCTCCACACTGACTGGGAAGAAACAAGCCTGTAAAGAATCCCAGCTGCAGCTCATTCGCCTACCAGGCTACTAACACCAAGAATCAATGCTGTGGCGTTACTGCGCTTGAGCTAACATTGCCGTTCCTGAAGCCGCAGGAGTTGTATAGTGCTCGTGTATGAGAGACCGGGGAAAGGGTCCCAGACGTGAAATGGAGTGAGAAACAGGCCGGTGCGGAAGGCAGCTCTCAACTCACCTCTTGTTTATGAGCCTAGTACCCTTGCCCCGGGTGTGCCTGCAGGCCATAAGCCAACCACCTAACTCAAAGGAACAACTCTGTAGGGAATTCCTGCTTCGGCTAAAAGAGCCATGCCTCAGGGTGGACGCATTGTGTGGTGTGCATGCGTGAGTGCACAGCAAGTGAGTCCAAAACCATTTTCCTTGTGAGACCCAGGCCCCGCAAGAAGCCAGAACACGACTCCCCACTGGCTCCATGAAACTAGCACTGCGGCCCCACTTTTGAATGGAAGTCTAATAGCTAGCTTTCTAACTCGAAGAAACAACACTGCAGAGAAACCGTGCTTTAGCTACCGTCGACCTCTCTGTGGGCGAAGCAGTTTAGGGTGTACTGTGGCTGAGAGCCTGGGGACGGTTTCAATATCGTAATATCGGGGGAGAGACAGGCCGGTACAGAAGGCAGCTCTCAACCCACATCATGGTTATGGGGCTAGTACCGTTGCCCAGGGTGTGTGTGCAGGCTTAAACGAAGCCACCTAACTCGAAGGAAAAACTCGGTTGAGAGCCTGTGCTGCAGGTAAAACAGCTGCTCCTGAGGGTGGCAGCATTTTGTTGTGTGCGTGCGTGAGAGCCCTGCAAGGGAGTCCAGACCCATTTTCCGTGTGGGACTCAGGCCCCGGCAGAAGACAGAACACGACTCCCCACTTGTTTCATGAAGCTAGCACTGCGGCCCCACTTTTGCATGGAAGTCTAATAGCAAGCGTTCTTTTTTATTATTATTATGAAATGTTTTTATTGTTATGTTAATCCCCATACATTACATCATTAGTTTTAGATATAGTGTTCCATGATTCCTTGTTTGTGCATAACACCCAGTGCTCCATGCAGATCGTGCCCTGCTCAATACCCATCACCAGGCTAACCCATCCTCCCACCCCCCTCCCCTCTAGAACCCTCAGTTTGTTTTTCAGAGTCCATCGTCTCTCATGGTTCTTCTCCCCCTCCGATTTTCCCCCCTTCATTCTTCCCCTCCTGCTACATTCTTCTTCTTCTTTTGTTCTTTCTTAACATATATTGCATTATTGGTTTCAGAGGTACAGATCTGAGATTCAACAGTCTTGCACAATTCACAGCGCTTACCAGAACACATACCCTCCCCGGTGTCCAACACCCAGTGACCCCATCCCTCCCACCCCAGCCCCCACTCCAGCAACCCTCAGTTTGTTTCCTGAGATTAAGAATTCCTCATATCAGTGAGGTCATATGATGCATGTCTTTCTCTGTTTGACTTATTTCGCTCAGCATGATACCCTCCAGTTCCATCCACGTCGTTGCAGATGGCAAGATCTCATTCCTTTTGATGGCTGCAAAATATTCCATTGTATATATATATACCCCCTCTTCTTTATCCATTCATCTGTTGGTGGACATCTTGGCTCTTTCCACAGTTTGGCTATTGTGGACATTAATAGCAAGCGTTCTAACTCGGAGAAACAACACTGAAGAGAAACCGTGCTTTAGCTACCGACGACCTCTGTGTGGGAGGAAGCAGTTTAGGGTGTACGGTGGGTGAGAGCCTGGGGACGGGTTCCGTTTCCTAAAATCGAGGGAGAGACAGGCCGGAGAGAAGGCAGCTCTCAACTCACACCATGGTTATGGGGCTAGTACCGTTGCCCCGGGTGTGTGTGCAGGCTTCACGAAAACCGCCTAACTCGAAGGAAAAACTCGCTGGAGAATCCATGCTTCAGCTAAAAGAGCCGCTCTGGAAGGTGGAAGCATTATGTTGTGTGCGTGCATGAGAGCCCTGCAACGGAGTCCAAAGCTTTTTGTGAGTGAGCCTGAGGCCCCAGCAGAAGGCAGAACACGACTCCCCATGTGTTTCATCACGCTAGCACGGCAGCCCCACTTTTGCATGGAAGTCTAACAGCTAGTGTTCTCACTCGAAGAAACAACACTGTAGAGAAACCCTGCTTTAGCTACCGTCGACCTCTAGATGGAGGAAGTATTACACGGACTACCGTGGCTGAGAGCCTGGGGAACGGGTTCCATACGTGAAACCAAGGGAGAAATAGGTCCGGGCAGAAGGCACCTCTGGACTCAGCTCTTGCTACCTGAAGCTAACACTACTGCTCCATGTGTGCTTGGAATGCTATGTGCTCCACAGTGACTGGGAAGAAACAAGCCTGTAAAGAATCCCAGCTGCAGCTCACTCGCCTACCAGGCTCCTAACACCAAGAATCAATGCTGTGGCGTTACTGCGCTTGAGCTAACATTGCCGTTCCTGAAGCCGCAGGAGTTGTATAGTGCTCGTGTATGAGAGACCGGGGAAAGGGTCCCAGACGTGAAATGGAGTGAGAAACAGGCCGGTGCGGAAGGCAGCTCTCAACTCACCTCTTGTTTATGAGGCTAGTACCCTTGCCCCGGGTGTGCCTGCAGGCCATAAGCCAACCACCTCACTCAAAGGAACAACTCTGTAGGGAATTCCTGCTTCGGCTAAAAGAGACATGCCTCAGGGTGGACGCATTGTGTGGTGTGCATGCGTGAGTGCACAGCAAGTGAGTCCAAAACCATTTTCCTTGTGAGACCCAGGCCCCGCAAGAAGCCAGAACACGACTCCCCACTGGCTCCATGAAACTAGCACTGCGGCCCCACTTTTGAATGGAAGTCTAATAGCTAGCTTTCTAACTCGAAGAAACAACACTGCAGAGAAACCGTGCTTTAGCTACCGTCGACCTCTCTGTGGGCGAAGCAGTTTAGGGTGTACTGTGGCTGAGAGCCTGGGGACGGTTTCAATATCGTAATATCGGGGGAGAGACAGGCCGGTACAGAAGGCAGCTCTCAACCCACATCATGGTTATGGGGCTAGTACCGTTGCCCAGGGTGTGTGTGCAGGCTTAAACGAAGCCACCTAACTCGAAGGAAAAACTCGGTTGAGAGCCTGTGCTGCAGGTAAAACAGCTGCTCCTGAGGGTGGCAGCATTTTGTTGTGTGCGTGCGTGAGAGCCCTGCAAGGGAGTCCAGACCCATTTTCCGTGTGGGACTCAGGCCCCGGCAGAAGACAGAACACGACTCCCCACTTGTTTCATGAAGCTAGCACTGCGGCCCCACTTTTGCATGGAAGTCTAATAGCAAGCGTTCTTTTTTATTATTATTATGAAATGTTTTTATTGTTATGTTAATCCCCATACATTACATCATTAGTTTTAGATATAGTGTTCCATGATTCCTTGTTTGTGCATAACACCCAGTGCTCCATGCAGATCGTGCCCTGCTCAATACCCATCACCAGGCTAACCCATCCTCCCACCCCCCTCCCCTCTAGAACCCTCAGTTTGTTTTTCAGAGTCCATCGTCTCTCATGGTTCTTCTCCCCCTCCGATTTTCCCCCCTTCATTCTTCCCCTCCTGCTACATTCTTCTTCTTCTTTTGTTCTTTCTTAACATATATTGCATTATTGGTTTCAGAGGTACAGATCTGAGATTCAACAGTCTTGCACAATTCACAGCGCTTACCAGAACACATACCCTCCCCGGTGTCCAACACCCAGTGACCCCATCCCTCCCACCCCAGCCCCCACTCCAGCAACCCTCAGTTTGTTTCCTGAGATTAAGAATTCCTCATATCAGTGAGGTCATATGATGCATGTCTTTCTCTGTTTGACTTATTTCGCTCAGCATGATACCCTCCAGTTCCATCCACGTCGTTGCAGATGGCAAGATCTCATTCCTTTTGATGGCTGCAAAATATTCCATTGTATATATATATATACCCCCTCTTCTTTATCCATTCATCTGTTGGTGGACATCTTGGCTCTTTCCACAGTTTGGCTATTGTGGACATTAATAGCAAGCGTTCTAACTCGGAGAAACAACACTGAAGAGAAACCGTGCTTTAGCTACCGACGACCTCTGTGTGGGAGGAAGCAGTTTAGGGTGTACGGTGGGTGAGAGCCTGGGGACGGGTTCCGTTTCCTAAAATCCAGGGAGAGACAGGCCGGAGAGAAGGCAGCTCTCAACTCACACCATGGTTATGGGGCTAGTACCGTTGCCCCGGGTGTGTGTGCAGGCTTCACGAAAACCGCCTAACTCGAAGGAAAAACTCGCTGGAGAATCCATGCTTCCGCTAAAAGAGCCGCTCTGGAAGGTGGAAGCATTATGTTGTGTGCGTGC
This sequence comes from Halichoerus grypus, assembly GCF_964656455.1. Lineage (NCBI taxonomy): Eukaryota > Metazoa > Chordata > Mammalia > Carnivora > Phocidae > Halichoerus > Halichoerus grypus. Next base: position 67,950,592 of record NC_135722.1, on the reverse strand, counting down.
ATGAGAGCCCTGCAACGGAGTCCAAAGCTTTTTGTGAGTGAGCCTGAGGCCCCAGCAGAAGGCAGAACACGACTCCCCATGTGTTTCATCACGCTAGCACGGCAGCCCCACTTTTGCATGGAAGTCTAACAGCTAGTGTTCTCACTCGAAGAAACAACACTGTAGAGAAACCCTGCTTTAGCTACCGTCGACCTCTAGATGGAGGAAGTATTACACGGACTACCGTGGCTGAGAGCCTGGGGAACGGGTTCCATACGTGAAACCAAGGGAGAAATAGGTCCGGGCAGAAGGCACCTCTGGACTCAGCTCTTGCTACCTGAAGCTAACACTACTGCTCCATGTGTGCTTGGAATGCTATGTGCTCCACACTGACTGGGAAGAAACAAGCCTGTAAAGAATCCCAGCTGCAGCTCACTCGCCTACCAGGCTCCTAACACCAAGAATCAATGCTGTGGCGTTACTGCGCTTTAGCTAACATTGCCGTTCCTGAAGCCGCAGGAGTTGTATAGTGCTCGTGTATGAGAGACCGGGGAAAGGGTCCCAGACCTGAAATGGAGTGAGAAACAGGCCGGTGCGGAAGGCAGCTCTCAACTCACCTCTTGTTTATGAGGCTAGTACCCTTGCCCCGGGTGTGCCTGCAGGCCATAAGCCAACCACCTAACTCAAAGGAACAACTCTGTAGGGAATTCCTGCTTCGGGTAAAAGAGCCATGCCTCAGGGTGGACGCATTGTGTGGTGTGCATGCGTGAGTGCACAGCAAGTGAGTCCAAAACCATTTTCCTTGTGAGACCCAGGCCCCGCAAGAAGCCAGAACACGACTCCCCACTGGCTCCATGAAACTAGCACTGCGGCCCCACTTTTGAATGGAAGTCTAATAGCTAGCTTTCTAACTCGAAGAAACAACACTGCAGAGAAACCGTGCTTTAGCTACCGTCGACCTCTCTGTGGGCGAAGCAGTTTAGGGTGTACTGTGGCTGAGAGCCTGGGGACGGTTTCAATATCGTAATATCGGGGGAGAGACAGGCCGGTACAGAAGGCAGCTCTCAACCCACATCATGGTTATGGGGCTAGTACCGTTGCCCAGGGTGTGTGTGCAGGCTTAAACGAAGCCACCTAACTCGAAGGAAAAACTCGGTTGAGAGCCTGTGCTGCAGGTAAAACAGCTGCTCCTGAGGGTGGCAGCATTTTGTTGTGTGCGTGCGTGAGAGCCCTGCAAGGGAGTCCAGACCCATTTTCCGTGTGGGACTCAGGCCCCGGCAGAAGACAGAACACGACTCCCCACTTGTTTCATGAAGCTAGCACTGCGGCCCCACTTTTGCATGGAAGTCTAATAGCAAGCGTTCTTTTTTATTATTATTATGAAATGTTTTTATTGTTATGTTAATCCCCATACATTACATCATTAGTTTTAGATATAGTGTTCCATGATTCCTTGTTTGTGCATAACACCCAGTGCTCCATGCAGATCGTGCCCTGCTCAATACCCATCACCAGGCTAACCCATCCTCCCACCCCCCTCCCCTCTAGAACCCTCAGTTTGTTTTTCAGAGTCCATCGTCTCTCATGGTTCTTCTCCCCCTCCGATTTTCCCCCCTTCATTCTTCCCCTCCTGCTACATTCTTCTTCTTCTTTTGTTCTTTCTTAACATATATTGCATTATTTGTTTCAGAGGTACAGATCTGAGATTCAACAGTCTTGCACAATTCACAGCGCTTACCAGAACACATACCCTCCCCGGTGTCCAACACCCAGTGACCCCATCCCTCCCACCCCAGCCCCCACTCCAGCAACCCTCAGTTTGTTTCCTGAGATTAAGAATTCCTCATATCAGTGAGGTCATATGATGCATGTCTTTCTCTGTTTGACTTATTTCGCTCAGCATGATACCCTCCAGTTCCATCCACGTCGTTGCAGATGGCAAGATCTCATTCCTTTTGATGGCTGCAAAATATTCCATTGTATATATATATATACCCCCTCTTCTTTATCCATTCATCTGTTGGTGGACATCTTGGCTCTTTCCACAGTTTGGCTATTGTGGACATTAATAGCAAGCGTTCTAACTCGGAGAAACAACACTGAAGAGAAACCGTGCTTTAGCTACCGACGACCTCTGTGTGGGAGGAAGCAGTTTAGGGTGTACGGTGGGTGAGAGCCTGGGGACGGGTTCCGTTTCCTAAAATCGAGGGAGAGACAGGCCGGAGAGAAGGCAGCTCTCAACTCACACCATGGTTATGGGGCTAGTACCGTTGCCCCGGGTGTGTGTGCAGGCTTCACGAAAACCGCCTAACTCGAAGGAAAAACTCGCTGGAGAATCCATGCTTCAGCTAAAAGAGCCGCTCTGGAAGGTGGAAGCATTATGTTGTGTGCGTGCATGAGAGCCCTGCAACGGAGTCCAAAGCTTTTTGTGAGTGAGCCTGAGGCCCCAACAGAAGGCAGAACACGACTCCCCATGTGTTTCATCACGCTAGCACGGCAGCCCCACTTTTGCATGGAAGTCTAACAGCTAGTGTTCTCACTCGAAGAAACAACACTGTAGAGAAACCCTGCTTTAGCTACCGTCGACCTCTAGATGGAGGAAGTATTACACGGACTACCGTGGCTGAGAGCCTGGGGAACGGGTTCCATACGTGAAACCAAGGGAGAAATAGGTCCGGGCAGAAGGCACCTCTGGACTCAGCTCTTGCTACCTGAAGCTAACACTACTGCTCCATGTGTGCTTGGAATGCTATGCGCTCCACACTGACTGGGAAGAAACAAGCCTGTAAAGAATCCCAGCTGCAGCTCATTCGCCTACCAGGCTACTAACACCAAGAATCAATGCTGTGGCGTTACTGCGCTTGAGCTAACATTGCCGTTCCTGAAGCCGCAGGAGTTGTATAGTGCTCGTGTATGAGAGACCGGGGAAAGGGTCCCAGACGTGAAATGGAGTGAGAAACAGGCCGGTGCGGAAGGCAGCTCTCAACTCACCTCTTGTTTATGAGCCTAGTACCCTTGCCCCGGGTGTGCCTGCAGGCCATAAGCCAACCACCTAACTCAAAGGAACAACTCTGTAGGGAATTCCTGCTTCGGCTAAAAGAGCCATGCCTCAGGGTGGACGCATTGTGTGGTGTGCATGCGTGAGTGCACAGCAAGTGAGTCCAAAACCATTTTCCTTGTGAGACCCAGGCCCCGCAAGAAGCCAGAACACGACTCCCCACTGGCTCCATGAAACTAGTACTGCGGCCCCACTTTTGAATGGAAGTCTAATAGCTAGCTTTCTAACTCGAAGAAACAACACTGCACAGAAACCGTGCTTTAGCTACCGTCGACCTCTCTGTGGGCGAAGCAGTTTAGGGTGTACTGTGGCTGAGAGCCTGGGGACGGTTTCAATATCGTAATATCGGGGGAGAGACAGGCCGGTACAGAAGGCAGCTCTCAACCCACATCATGGTTATGGGGCTAGTACCGTTGCCCAGGGTGTGTGTGCAGGCTTAAACACAGCCACCTAACTCGAAGGAAAACCTCGGTTGAGAGCCTGTGCTGCAGGTAAAACAGCTGCTCCTGAGGGTGGCAGCATTTTGTTGTGTGCGTGCGTGAGAGCACTGCAAGGGAGTCCAGACCCATTTTCCGTGTGGGACTCAGGCCCCGGCAGAAGACAGAACACGACTCCCCACTTGTTTCATGAAGCTAGCACTGCGGCCCCACTTTTGCATGGAAGTCTAATAGCAAGCGTTCTTTTTTATTATTATTATGAAATGTTTTTATTGTTATGTTAATCCCCATACATTACATCATTAGTTTTAGATATAGTGTTCCATGATTCCTTGTTTGTGCATAACACCCAGTGCTCCATGCAGATCGTGCCCTGCTCAATACCCATCACCAGGCTAACCCATCCTCCCACCCCCCTCCCCTCTAGAACCCTCAGTTTGTTTTTCAGAGTCCATCGTCTCTCATGGTTCTTCTCCCCCTCCGATTTTCCCCCCTTCATTCTTCCCCTCCTGCTACATTCTTCTTCTTCTTTTGTTCTTTCTTAACATATATTGCATTATTGGTTTCAGAGGTACAGATCTGAGATTCAACAGTCTTGCACAATTCACAGCGCTTACCAGAACACATACCCTCCCCGGTGTCCAACACCCAGTGACCCCATCCCTCCCACCCCAGCCCCCACTCCAGCAACCCTCAGTTTGTTTCCTGAGATTAAGAATTCCTCATATCAGTGAGGTCATATGATGCATGTCTTTCTCTGTTTGACTTATTTCGCTCAGCATGATACCCTCCAGTTCCATCCACGTCGTTGCAGATGGCAAGATCTCATTCCTTTTGATGGCTGCAAAATATTCCATTGTATATATATATATACCCCCTCTTCTTTATCCATTCATCTGTTGGTGGACATCTTGGCTCTTTCCACAGTTTGGCTATTGTGGACATTAATAGCAAGCGTTCTAACTCGGAGAAACAACACTGAAGAGAAACCGTGCTTTAGCTACCGACGACCTCTGTGTGGGAGGAAGCAGTTTAGGGTGTACGGTGGGTGAGAGCCTGGGGACGGGTTCCGTTTCCTAAAATCGAGGGAGAGACAGGCCGGAGAGAAGGCAGCTCTCAACTCACACCATGGTTATGGGGCTAGTACCGTTGCCCCGGGTGTGTGTGCAGGCTTCACGAAAACCGCCTAACTCGAAGGAAAAACTCGCTGGAGAATCCATGCTTCAGCTAAAAGAGCCGCTCTGGAAGGTGGAAGCATTATGTTGTGTGCGTGCATGAGAGCCCTGCAACGGAGTCCAAAGCTTTTTGTGAGTGAGCCTGAGGCCCCAGCAGAAGGCAGAACACGACTCCCCATGTGTTTCATCACGCTAGCACGGCAGCCCCACTTTTGCATGGAAGTCTAACAGCTAGTGTTCTCACTCGAAGAAACAACACTGTAGAGAAACCCTGCTTTAGCTACCGTCGACCTCTAGATGGAGGAAGTATTACACGGACTACCGTGGCTGAGAGCCTGGGGAACGGGTTCCATACGTGAAACCAAGGGAGAAATAGGTCCGGGCAGAAGGCACCTCTGGACTCAGCTCTTGCTACCTGAAGCTAACACTACTGCTCCATGTGTGCTTGGAATGCTATGCGCTCCACACTGACTGGGAAGAAACAAGCCTGTAAAGAATCCCAGCTGCAGCTCATTCGCCTACCAGGCTACTAACACCAAGAATCAATGCTGTGGCGTTACTGCGCTTGAGCTAACATTGCCGTTCCTGAAGCCGCAGGAGTTGTATAGTGCTCGTGTATGAGAGACCGGGGAAAGGGTCCCAGACGTGAAATGGAGTGAGAAACAGGCCGGTGCGGAAGGCAGCTCTCAACTCACCTCTTGTTTATGAGCCTAGTACCCTTGCCCCGGGTGTGCCTGCAGGCCATAAGCCAACCACCTAACTCAAAGGAACAACTCTGTAGGGAATTCCTGCTTCGGCTAAAAGAGCCATGCCTCAGGGTGGACGCATTGTGTGGTGTGCATGCGTGAGTGCACAACAAGTGAGTCCAAAACCATTTTCCTTGTGAGACCCAGGCCCCGCAAGAAGCCAGAACACGACTCCCCACTGGCTCCATGAAACTAGTACTGCGGCCCCACTTTTGAATGGAAGTCTAATAGCTAGCTTTCTAACTCGAAGAAACAACACTGCACAGAAACCGTGCTTTAGCTACCGTCGACCTCTCTGTGGGCGAAGCAGTTTAGGGTGTACTGTGGCTGAGAGCCTGGGGACGGTTTCAATATCGTAATATCGGGGGAGAGACAGGCCGGTACAGAAGGCAGCTCTCAACCCACATCATGGTTATGGGGCTAGTACCGTTGCCCAGGGTGTGTGTGCAGGCTTAAACACAGCCACCTAACTCGAAGGAAAACCTCGGTTGAGAGCCTGTGCTGCAGGTAAAACAGCTGCTCCTGAGGGTGGCAGCATTTTGTTGTGTGCGTGCGTGAGAGCACTGCAAGGGAGTCCAGACCCATTTTCCGTGTGGGACTCAGGCCCCGGCAGAAGACAGAACACGACTCCCCACTTGTTTCATGAAGCTAGCACTGCGGCCCCACTTTTGCATGGAAGTCTAATAGCAAGCGTTCTTTATTATTATTATTATGAAATGTTTTTATTGTTATGTTAATCCCCATACATTACATCATTAGTTTTAGATATAGTGTTCCATGATTCCTTGTTTGTGCATAACACCCAGTGCTCCATGCAGATCGTGCCCTGCTCAATACCCATCACCAGGCTAACCCATCCTCCCACCCCCCTCCCCTCTAGAACCCTCAGTTTGTTTTTCAGAGTCCATCGTCTCTCATGGTTCTTCTCCCCCTCCGATTTTCCCCCCTTCATTCTTCCCCTCCTGCTACATTCTTCTTCTTCTTTTGTTCTTTCTTAACATATTTTGCATTATTTGTTTCAGAGGTACAGATCTGAGATTCAACTGTCTTGCACAATTCACAGCGCTTAACAGAACACATACCCTCCCCGGTGTCCAACACCCAGTGACCCCATCCCTCCCACCCCAGCCCCCACTCCAGCAACCCTCAGTTTGTTTCCTGAGATTAAGAATTCCTCATATCAGTGAGGTCATATGATGCATGTCTTTCTCTGTTTGACTTATTTCGCTCAGCATGATACCCTCCAGTTCCATCCACGTCGTTGCAGATGGCAAGATCTCATTCCTTTTGATGGCTGCAAAATATTCCATTGTATATATATATACCCCCTCTTCTTTATCCATTCATCTGTTGGTGGACATCTTGGCTCTTTCCACAGTTTGGCTATTGTGGACATTAATAGCAAGCGTTCTAACTCGGAGAAACAACACTGAAGAGAAACCGTGCTTTAGCTACCGACGACCTCTGTGTGGGAGGAAGCAGTTTAGGGTGTACGGTGGGTGAGAGCCTGGGGACGGGTTCCGTTTCCTAAAATCGTGGGAGAGACAGGCCGGAGAGAAGGCAGCTCTCAACTCACACCATGGTTATGGGGCTAGTACCGTTGCCCCGGGTGTGTGTGCAGGCTTCACGAAAACCGCCTAACTCGAAGGAAAAACTCGCTGGAGAATCCATGCTTCAGCTAAAAGAGCCGCTCTTGAAGGTGGAAGCATTATGTTGTGTGCGTGCATGAGAGCCCTGCAAGGGAGTCCAAAGCTTTTTGTGAGTGAGCCTCAGGCCCCAGCAGAAGGCAGAACACGACTCCCCATGTGTTTCATCACGCTAGCACGGCAGCCCCACTTTTGCATGGAAGTCTAACAGCTAGTGTTCTCACTCGAAGAAACAACACTGTAGAGAAACCCTGCTTTAGCTACCGTCGACCTCTAGATGGAGGAAGTATTACACGGACTACCGTGGCTGAGAGCCTGGGGAACGGGTTCCATACGTGAAACCAAGGGAGAAATAGGTCCGGGCAGAAGGCACCTCTGGACTCAGCTCTTGCTACCTGAAGCTAACACTACTGCTCCATGTGTGCTTGGAATGGTATGTGCTCCACACTGACTGGGAAGAAACAAGCCTGTAAAGAATCCCAGCTGCAGCTCACTCGCCTACCAGGCTACTAACACCAAGAATCAATGCTGTGGCGTTACTGCGCTTTAGCTAACATTGCCGTTCCTGAAGCCGCAGGAGTTGTATAGTGCTCGTGTATGAGAGACCGGGGAAAGGGTCCCAGACCTGAAATGGAGTGAGAAACAGGCCGGTGCGGAAGGCAGCTCTCAACTCACCTCTTGTTTATGAGGCTAGTACCCTTGCCCCGGGTGTGCCTGCAGGCCATAAGCCAACCACCTAACTCAAAGGAACAACTCTGTAGGGAATTCCTGCTTCGGCTAAAAGAGCCATGCCTCAGGGTGGACGCATTGTGTGGTGTGCATGCGTGAGTGCACAGCAAGTGAGTCCAAAACCATTTTCCTTGTGAGACCCAGGCCCCGCAAGAAGCCAGAACACGACTCCCCACTGGCTCCATGAAACTAGTACTGCGGCCCCACTTTTGAATGGAAGTCTAATAGCTAGCTTTCTAACTCGAAGAAACAACACTGCAGAGAAACCGTGCTTTAGCTACCGTCGACCTCTCTGTGGGCGAAGCAGTTTAGGGTGTACTGTGGCTGAGAGCCTGGGGACGGTTTCAATATCGTAATATCGGGGGAGAGACAGGCCGGTACAGAAGGCAGCTCTCAACCCACATCATGGTTATGGGGCTAGTACCGTTGCCCAGGGTGTGTGTGCAGGCTTAAACACAGCCACCTAACTCGAAGGAAAACCTCGGTTGAGAGCCTGTGCTGCAGGTAAAACAGCTGCTCCTGAGGGTGGCAGCATTTTGTTGTGTGCGTGCGTGAGAGCACTGCAAGGGAGTCCAGACCCATTTTCCGTGTGGGACTCAGGCCCCGGCAGAAGACAGAACACGACTCCCCACTTGTTTCATGAAGCTAGCACTGCGGCCCCACTTTTGCATGGAAGTCTAATAGCAAGCGTTCTTTATTATTATTATTATGAAATGTTTTTATTGTTATGTTAATCCCCATACATTACATCATTAGTTTTAGATATAGTGTTCCATGATTCCTTGTTTGTGCATAACACCCAGTGCTCCATGCAGATCGTGCCCTGCTCAATACCCATCACCAGGCTAACCCATCCTCCCACCCCCCTCCCCTCTAGAACCCTCAGTTTGTTTTTCAGAGTCCATCGTCTCTCATGGTTCTTCTCCCCCTCCGATTTTCCCCCCTTCATTCTTCCCCTCCTGCTACATTCTTCTTCTTCTTTTGTTCTTTCTTAACATATTTTGCATTATTTGTTTCAGAGGTACAGATCTGAGATTCAACTGTCTTGCACAATTCACAGCGCTTAACAGAACACATACCCTCCCCGGTGTCCAACACCCAGTGACCCCATCCCTCCCACCCCAGCCCCCACTCCAGCAACCCTCAGTTTGTTTCCTGAGATTAAGAATTCCTCATATCAGTGAGGTCATATGATGCATGTCTTTCTCTGTTTGACTTATTTCGCTCAGCATGATACCCTCCAGTTCCATCCACGTCGTTGCAGATGGCAAGATCTCATTCCTTTTGATGGCTGCAAAATATTCCATTGTATATATATATACCCCCTCTTCTTTATCCATTCATCTGTTGGTGGACATCTTGGCTCTTTCCACAGTTTGGCTATTGTGGACATTAATAGCAAGCGTTCTAACTCGGAGAAACAACACTGAAGAGAAACCGTGCTTTAGCTACCGACGACCTCTGTGTGGGAGGAAGCAGTTTAGGGTGTACGGTGGGTGAGAGCCTGGGGACGGGTTCCGTTTCCTAAAATCGAGGGAGAGACAGGCCGGAGAGAAGGCAGCTCTCAACTCACACCATGGTTATGGGGCTAGTACCGTTGCCCCGGGTGTGTGTGCAGGCTTCACGAAAACCGCCTAACTCGAAGGAAAAACTCGCTGGAGAATCCATGCTTCAGCTAAAAGAGCCGCTCTGGAAGGTGGAAGCATTATGTTGTGTGCGTGCATGAGAGCCCTGCAACGGAGTCCAAAGCTTTTTGTGAGTGAGCCTGAGGCCCCAGCAGAAGGCAGAACACGACTCCCCATGTGTTTCATCACGCTAGCACGGCAGCCCCACTTTTGCATGGAAGTCTAACAGCTAGTGTTCTCACTCGAAGAAACAACACTGTAGAGAAACCCTGCTTTAGCTACCGTCGACCTCTAGATGGAGGAAGTATTACACGGACTACCGTGGCTGAGAGCCTGGGGAACGGGTTCCATACGTGAAACCAAGGGAGAAATAGGTCCGGGCAGAAGGCACCTCTGGACTCAGCTCTTGCTACCTGAAGCTAACACTACTGCTCCATGTGTGCTTGGAATGCTATGTGCTCCACAGTGACTGGGAAGAAACAAGCCTGTAAAGAATCCCAGCTGCAGCTCACTCGCCTACCAGGCTCCTAACACCAAGAATCAATGCTGTGGCGTTACTGCGCTTGAGCTAACATTGCCGTTCCTGAAGCCGCAGGAGTTGTATAGTGCTCGTGTATGAGAGACCGGGGAAAGGGTCCCAGACGTGAAATGGAGTGAGAAACAGGCCGGTGCGGAAGGCAGCTCTCAACTCACCTCTTGTTTATGAGGCTAGTACCCTTGCCCCGGGTGTGCCTGCAGGCCATAAGCCAACCACCTAACTCAAAGGAACAACTCTGTAGGGAATTCCTGCTTCGGGTAAAAGAGCCATGCCTCAGGGTGGACGCATTGTGTGGTGTGCATGCGTGAGTGCACAGCAAGTGAGTCCAAAACCATTTTCCTTGTGAGACCCAGGCCCCGCAAGAAGCCAGAACACGACTCCCCACTGGCTCCATGAAACTAGCACTGCGGCCCCACTTTTGAATGGAAGTCTAATAGCTAGCTTTCTAACTCGAAGAAACAACACTGCAGAGAAACCGTGCTTTAGCTACCGTCGACCTCTCTGTGGGCGAAGCAGTTTAGGGTGTACTGTGGCTGAGAGCCTGGGGACGGTTTCAATATCGTAATATCGGGGGAGAGACAGGCCGGTACAGAAGGCAGCTCTCAACCCACATCATGGTTATGGGGCTAGTACCGTTGCCCAGGGTGTGTGTGCAGGCTTAAACGAAGCCACCTAACTCGAAGGAAAAACTCGGTTGAGAGCCTGTGCTGCAGGTAAAACAGCTGCTCCTGAGGGTGGCAGCATTTTGTTGTGTGCGTGCGTGAGAGCCCTGCAAGGGAGTCCAGACCCATTTTCCGTGTGGGACTCAGGCCCCGGCAGAAGACAGAACACGACTCCCCACTTGTTTCATGAAGCTAGCACTGCGGCCCCACTTTTGCATGGAAGTCTAATAGCAAGCGTTCTTTTTTATTATTATTATGAAATATTTTTATTGTTATGTTAATCCCCATACATTACATCATTAGTTTTAGATATAGTGTTCCATGATTCCTTGTTTGTGCATAACACCCAGTGCTCCATGCAGATCGTGCCCTGCTCAATACCCATCACCAGGCTAACCCATCCTCCCACCCCCCTCCCCTCTAGAACCCTCAGTTTGTTTTTCAGAGTCCATCGTCTCTCATGGTTCTTCTCCCCCTCCGATTTTCCCCCCTTCATTCTTCCCCTCCTGCTACATTCTTCTTCTTCTTTTGTTCTTTCTTAACATATATTGCATTATTTGTTTCAGAGGTACAGATCTGAGATTCAACAGTCTTGCACAATTCACAGCGCTTACCAGAACACATACCCTCCCCGGTGTCCAACACCCAGTGACCCCATCCCTCCCACCCCAGCCCCCACTCCAGCAACCCTCAGTTTGTTTCCTGAGATTAAGAATTCCTCATATCAGTGAGGTCATATGATGCATGTCTTTCTCTGTTTGACTTATTTCGCTCAGCATGATACCCTCCAGTTCCATCCACGTCGTTGCAGATGGCAAGATCTCATTCCTTTTGATGGCTGCAAAATATTCCATTGTATATATATATATACCCCCTCTTCTTTATCCATTCATCTGTTGGTGGACATCTTCGCTCTTTCCACAGTTTGGCTATTGTGGACATTAATAGCAAGCGTTCTAACTCGGAGAAACAACACTGAAGAGAAACCGTGCTTTAGCTACCGACGACCTCTGTGTGGGAGGAAGCAGTTTAGGGTGTACGGTGGGTGAGAGCCTGGGGACGGGTTCCGTTTCCTAAAATCGAGGGAGAGACAGGCCGGAGAGAAGGCAGCTCTCAACTCACACCATGGTTATGGGGCTAGTACCGTTGCCCCGGGTGTGTGTGCAGGCTTCACGAAAACCGCCTAACTCGAAGGAAAAACTCGCTGGAGAATCCATGCTTCAGCTAAAAGAGCCGCTCTGGAAGGTGGAAGCATTATGTTGTGTGCGTGCATGAGAGCCCTGCAACGGAGTCCAAAGCTTTTTGTGAGTGAGCCTGAGGCCCCAGCAGAAGGCAGAACACGACTCCCCATGTGTTTCATCACGCTAGCACGGCAGCCCCACTTTTGCATGGAAGTCTAACAGCTAGTGTTCTCACTCGAAGAAACAACACTGTAGAGAAACCCTGCTTTAGCTACCGTCGACCTCTAGATGGAGGAAGTATTACACGGACTACCGTGGCTGAGAGCCTGGGGAACGGGTTCCATACGTGAAACCAAGGGAGAAATAGGTCCGGGCAGAAGGCACCTCTGGACTCAGCTCTTGCTACCTGAAGCTAACACTACTGCTCCATGTGTGCTTGGAATGCTATGCGCTCCACACTGACTGGGAAGAAACAAGCCTGTAAAGAATCCCAGCTGCAGCTCATTCGCCTACCAGGCTACTAACACCAAGAATCAATGCTGTGGCGTTACTGCGCTTGAGCTAACATTGCCGTTCCTGAAGCCGCAGGAGTTGTATAGTGCTCGTGTATGAGAGACCGGGGAAAGGGTCCCAGACGTGAAATGGAGTGAGAAACAGGCCGGTGCGGAAGGCAGCTCTCAACTCACCTCTTGTTTATGAGCCTAGTACCCTTGCCCCGGGTGTGCCTGCAGGCCATAAGCCAACCACCTAACTCAAAGGAACAACTCTGTAGGGAATTCCTGCTTCGGCTAAAAGAGCCATGCCTCAGGGTGGACGCATTGTGTGGTGTGCATGCGTGAGTGCACAGCAAGTGAGTCCAAAACCATTTTCCTTGTGAGACCCAGGCCCCGCAAGAAGCCAGAACACGACTCCACACTGGCTCCATGAAACTAGCACTGCGGCCCCACTTTTGAATGGAAGTCTAATAGCTAGCTTTCTAACTCGAAGAAACAACACTGCAGAGAAACCGTGCTTTAGCTACCGTCGACCTCTCTGTGGGCGAAGCAGTTTAGGGTGTACTGTGGCTGAGAGCCTGGGGACGGTTTCAATATCGTAATATCGGGGGAGAGACAGGCCGGTACAGAAGGCAGCTCTCAACCCACATCATGGTTATGGGGCTAGTACCGTTGCCCAGGGTGTGTGTGCAGGCTTAAACGAAGCCACCTAACTCGAAGGAAAAACTCGGTTGAGAGCCTGTGCTGCAGGTAAAACAGCTGCTCCTGAGGGTGGCAGCATTTTGTTGTGTGCGTGCGTGAGAGCACTGCAAGGGAGTCCAGACCCATTTTCCGTGTGGGACTCAGGCCCCGGCAGAAGACAGAACACGACTCCCCACTTGTTTCATGAAGCTAGCACTGCGGCCCCACTTTTGCATGGAAGTCTAATAGCAAGCGTTCTTTTTTATTATTATTATGAAATGTTTTTATTGTTATGTTAATCCCCATACATTACATCATTAGTTTTAGATATAGTGTTCCATGATTCCTTGTTTGTGCATAACACCCAGTGCTCCATGCAGATCGTGCCCTGCTCAATACCCATCACCAGGCTAACCCATCCTCCCACCCCCCTCCCCTCTAGAACCCTCAGTTTGTTTTTCAGAGTCCATCGTCTCTCATGGTTCTTCTCCCCCTCCGATTTTCCCCCCTTCATTCTTCCCCTCCTGCTACATTCTTCTTCTTCTTTTGTTCTTTCTTAACATATATTGCATTATTGGTTTCAGAGGTACAGATCTGAGATTCAACAGTCTTGCACAATTCACAGCGCTTACCAGAACACATACCCTCCCCGGTGTCCAACACCCAGTGACCCCATCCCTCCCACCCCAGCCCCCACTCCAGCAACCCTCAGTTTGTTTCCTGAGATTAAGAATTCCTCATATCAGTGAGGTCATATGATGCATGTCTTTCTCTGTTTGACTTATTTCGCTCAGCATGATACCCTCCAGTTCCATCCACGTCGTTGCAGATGGCAAGATCTCATTCCTTTTGATGGCTGCAAAATATTCCATTGTATATATATATATACCCCCTCTTCTTTATCCATTCATCTGTTGGTGGACATCTTGGCTCTTTCCACAGTTTGGCTATTGTGGACATTAATAGCAAGCGTTCTAACTCGGAGAAACAACACTGAAGAGAAACCGTGCTTTAGCTACCGACGACCTCTGTGTGGGAGGAAGCAGTTTAGGGTGTACGGTGGGTGAGAGCCTGGGGACGGGTTCCGTTTCCTAAAATCGAGGGAGAGACAGGCCGGAGAGAAGGCAGCTCTCAACTCACACCATGGTTATGGGGCTAGTACCGTTGCCCCGGGTGTGTGTGCAGGCTTCACGAAAACCGCCTAACTCGAAGGAAAAACTCGCTGGAGAATCCATGCTTCAGCTAAAAGAGCCGCTCTGGAAGGTGGAAGCATTATGTTGTGTGCGTGCATGAGAGCCCTGCAACGGAGTCCAAAGCTTTTTGTGAGTGAGCCTGAGGCCCCAGCAGAAGGCAGAACACGACTCCCCATGTGTTTCATCACGCTAGCACGGCAGCCCCACTTTTGCATGGAAGTCTAACAGCTAGTGTTCTCACTCGAAGAAACAACACTGTAGAGAAACCCTGCTTTAGCTACCGTCGACCTCTAGATGGAGGAAGTATTACACGGACTACCGTGGCTGAGAGCCTGGGGAACGGGTTCCATACGTGAAACCAAGGGAGAAATAGGTCCGGGCAGAAGGCACCTCTGGACTCAGCTCTTGCTACCTGAAGCTAACACTACTGCTCCATGTGTGCTTGGAATGCTATGTGCTCCACACTGACTGGGAAGAAACAAGCCTGTAAAGAATCCCAGCTGCAGCTCACTCGCCTACCAGGCTCCTAACACCAAGAATCAATGCTGTGGCGTTACTGCGCTTTAGCTAACATTGCCGTTCCTGAAGCCGCAGGAGTTGTATAGTGCTCGTGTATGAGAGACCGGGGAAAGGGTCCCAGACGTGAAATGGAGTGAGAAACAGGCCGGTGCGGAAGGCAGCTCTCAACTCACCTCTTGTTTATGAGGCTAGTACCCTTGCCCCGGGTGTGCCTGCAGGCCATAAGCCAACCACCTAACTCAAAGGAACAACTCTGTAGGGAATTCCTGCTTCGGCTAAAAGAGCCATGCCTCAGGGTGGACGCATTGTGTGGTGTGCATGCGTGAGTGCACAGCAAGTGAGTCCAAAACCATTTTCCTTGTGAGACCCAGGCCCCGCAAGAAGCCAGAACACGACTCCCCACTGGCTCCATGAAACTAGTACTGCGGCCCCACTTTTGAATGGAAGTCTAATAGCTAGCTTTCTAACTCGAAGAAACAACACTGCACAGAAACCGTGCTTTAGCTACCGTCGACCTCTCTGTGGGCGAAGCAGTTTAGGGTGTACTGTGGCTGAGAGCCTGGGGACGGTTTCAATATCGTAATATCGGGGGAGAGACAGGCCGGTACAGAAGGCAGCTCTCAACCCACATCATGGTTATGGGGCTAGTACCGTTGCCCAGGGTGTGTGTGCAGGCTTAAACACAGCCACCTAACTGGAAGGAAAACCTCGGTTGAGAGCCTGTGCTGCAGGTAAAACAGCTGCTCCTGAGGGTGGCAGCATTTTGTTGTGTGCGTGCGTGAGAGCACTGCAAGGGAGTCCAGACCCATTTTCCGTGTGGGACTCAGGCCCCGGCAGAAGACAGAACACGACTCCCCACTTGTTTCATGAAGCTAGCACTGCGGCCCCACTTTTGCATGGAAGTCTAATAGCAAGCGTTCTTTTTTATTATTATTATGAAATGTTTTTATTGTTATGTTAATCCCCATACATTACATCATTAGTTTTAGATATAGTGTTCCATGATTCCTTGTTTGTGCATAACACCCAGTGCTCCATGCAGATCGTGCCCTGCTCAATACCCATCACCAGGCTAACCCATCCTCCCACCCCCCTCCCCTCTAGAACCCTCAGTTTGTTTTTCAGAGTCCATCGTCTCTCATGGTTCTTCTCCCCCTCCGATTTTCCCCCCTTCATTCTTCCCCTCCTGCTACATTCTTCTTCTTCTTTTGTTCTTTCTTAACATATATTGCATTATTTGTTTCAGAGGTACAGATCTGAGATTCAACAGTCTTGCACAATTCACAGCGCTTACCAGAACACATACCCTCCCCGGTGTCCAACACCCAGTGACCCCATCCCTCCCACCCCAGCCCCCACTCCAGCAACCCTCAGTTTGTTTCCTGAGATTAAGAATTCCTCATATCAGTGAGGTCATATGATGCATGTCTTTCTCTGTTTGACTTATTTCGCTCAGCATGATACCCTCCAGTTCCATCCACGTCGTTGCAGATGGCAAGATCTCATTCCTTTTGATGGCTGCAAAATATTCCATTGTATATATATATATACCCCCTCTTCTTTATCCATTCATCTGTTGGTGGACATCTTGGCTCTTTCCACAGTTTGGCTATTGTGGACATTAATAGCAAGCGTTCTAACTCGGAGAAACAACACTGAAGAGAAACCGTGCTTTAGCTACCGACGACCTCTGTGTGGGAGGAAGCAGTTTAGGGTGTACGGTGGGTGAGAGCCTGGGGACGGGTTCCGTTTCCTAAAATCGAGGGAGAGACAGGCCGGAGAGAAGGCAGCTCTCAACTCACACCATGGTTATGGGGCTAGTACCGTTGCCCCGGGTGTGTGTGCAGGCTTCACGAAAACCGCCTAACTCGAAGGAAAAACTCGCTGGAGAATCCATGCTTCAGCTAAAAGAGCCGCTCTGGAAGGTGGAAGCATTATGTTGTGTGCGTGCATGAGAGCCCTGCAACGGAGTCCAAAGCTTTTTGTGAGTGAGCCTGAGGCCCCAGCAGAAGGCAGAACACGACTCCCCATGTGTTTCATCACGCTAGCACGGCAGCCCCACTTTTGCATGGAAGTCTAACAGCTAGTGTTCTCACTCGAAGAAACAACACTGTAGAGAAACCCTGCTTTAGCTACCGTCGACCTCTAGATGGAGGAAGTATTACACGGACTACCGTGGCTGAGAGCCTGGGGAACGGGTTCCATACGTGAAACCAAGGGAGAAATAGGTCCGGGCAGAAGGCACCTCTGGACTCAGCTCTTGCTACCTGAAGCTAACACTACTGCTCCATGTGTGCTTGGAATGCTATGCGCTCCACACTGACTGGGAAGAAACAAGCCTGTAAAGAATCCCAGCTGCAGCTCATTCGCCTACCAGGCTACTAACACCAAGAATCAATGCTGTGGCGTTACTGCGCTTGAGCTAACATTGCCGTTCCTGAAGCCGCAGGAGTTGTATAGTGCTCGTGTATGAGAGACCGGGGAAAGGGTCCCAGACGTGAAATGGAGTGAGAAACAGGCCGGTGCGGAAGGCAGCTCTCAACTCACCTCTTGTTTATGAGCCTAGTACCCTTGCCCCGGGTGTGCCTGCAGGCCATAAGCCAACCACCTAACTCAAAGGAACAACTCTGTAGGGAATTCCTGCTTCGGCTAAAAGAGCCATGCCTCAGGGTGGACGCATTGTGTGGTGTGCATGCGTGAGTGCACAGCAAGTGAGTCCAAAACCATTTTCCTTGTGAGACCCAGGCCCCGCAAGAAGCCAGAACACGACTCCCCACTGGCTCCATGAAACTAGTACTGCGGCCCCACTTTTGAATGGAAGTCTAATAGCTAGCTTTCTAACTCGAAGAAACAACACTGCACAGAAACCGTGCTTTAGCTACCGTCGACCTCTCTGTGGGCGAAGCAGTTTAGGGTGTACTGTGGCTGAGAGCCTGGGGACGGTTTCAATATCGTAATATCGGGGGAGAGACAGGCCGGTACAGAAGGCAGCTCTCAACCCACATCATGGTTATGGGGCTAGTACCGTTGCCCAGGGTGTGTGTGCAGGCTTAAACACAGCCACCTAACTCGAAGGAAAACCTCGGTTGAGAGCCTGTGCTGCAGGTAAAACAGCTGCTCCTGAGGGTGGCAGCATTTTGTTGTGTGCGTGCGTGAGAGCACTGCAAGGGAGTCCAGACCCATTTTCCGTGTGGGACTCAGGCCCCGGCAGAAGACAGAACACGACTCCCCACTTGTTTCATGAAGCTAGCACTGCGGCCCCACTTTTGCATGGAAGTCTAATAGCAAGCGTTCTTTATTATTATTATTATGAAATGTTTTTATTGTTATGTTAATCCCCATACATTACATCATTAGTTTTAGATATAGTGTTCCATGATTCCTTGTTTGTGCATAACACCCAGTGCTCCATGCAGATCGTGCCCTGCTCAATACCCATCACCAGGCTAACCCATCCTCCCACCCCCCTCCCCTCTAGAACCCTCAGTTTGTTTTTCAGAGTCCATCGTCTCTCATGGTTCTTCTCCCCCTCCGATTTTCCCCCCTTCATTCTTCCCCTCCTGCTACATTCTTCTTCTTCTTTTGTTCTTTCTTAACATATTTTGCATTATTTGTTTCAGAGGTACAGATCTGAGATTCAACAGTCTTGCACAATTCACAGCGCTTAACAGAACACATACCCTCCCCGGTGTCCAACACCCAGTGACCCCATCCCTCCCACCCCAGCCCCCACTCCAGCAACCCTCAGTTTGTTTCCTGAGATTAAGAATTCCTCATATCAGTGAGGTCATATGATGCATGTCTTTCTCTGTTTGACTTATTTCGCTCAGCATGATACCCTCCAGTTCCATCCACGTCGTTGCAGATGGCAAGATCTCATTCCTTTTGATGGCTGCAAAATATTCCATTGTATATATATATACCCCCTCTTCTTTATCCATTCATCTGTTGGTGGACATCTTGGCTCTTTCCACATTTTGGCTATTGTGGACATTAATAGCAAGCGTTCTAACTCGGAGAAACAACACTGAAGAGAAACCGTGCTTTAGCTACCGACGACCTCTGTGTGGGAGGAAGCAGTTTAGGGTGTACGGTGGGTGAGAGCCTGGGGACGGGTTCCGTTTCCTAAAATCGTGGGAGAGACAGGCCGGAGAGAAGGCAGCTCTCAACTCACACCATGGTTATGGGGCTAGTACCGTTGCCCTGGGTGTGTGTGCAGGCTTCACGAAAACCGCCTAACTCGAAGGAAAAACTCGCTGGAGAATCCATGCTTCAGCTAAAAGAGCCGCTCTGGAAGGTGGAAGCATTATGTTGTGTGCGTGCATGAGAGCCCTGCAAGGGAGTCCAAAGCTTTTTGTGAGTGAGCCTGAGGCCCCAGCAGAAGGCAGAACACGACTCCCCATGTGTTTCATCACGCTAGCACGGCAGCCCCACTTTTGCATGGAAGTCTAACAGCTAGTGTTCTCACTCGAAGAAACAACACTGTAGAGAAACCCTGCTTTAGCTACCGTCGACCTCTAGATGGAGGAAGTATTACACGGACTACCGTGGCTGAGAGCCTGGGGAACGGGTTCCATACGTGAAACCAAGGGAGAAATAGGTCCGGGCAGAAGGCACCTCTGGACTCAGCTCTTGCTACCTGAAGCTAACACTACTGCTCCATGTGTGCTTGGAATGCTATGTGCTCCACACTGACTGGGAAGAAACAAGCCTGTAAAGAATCCCAGCTGCAGCTCACTCGCCTACCAGGCTCCTAACACCAAGAATCAATGCTGTGGCGTTACTGCGCTTGAGCTAACATTGCCGTTCCTGAAGCCGCAGGAGTTGTATAGTGCTCGTGTATGAGAGACCGGGGAAAGGGTCCCAGACGTGAAATGGAGTGAGAAACAGGCCGGTGCGGAAGGCAGCTCTCAACTCACCTCTTGTTTATGAGGCTAGTACCCTTGCCCCGGGTGTGCCTGCAGGCCATAAGCCAACCACCTAACTCAAAGGAACAACTCTGTAGGGAATTCCTGCTTCGGGTAAAAGAGCCATGCCTCAGGGTGGACGCATTGTGTGGTGTGCATGCGTGAGTGCACAGCAAGTGAGTCCAAAACCATTTTCCTTGTGAGACCCAGGCCCCACAAGAAGCCAGAACACGACTCCACACTGGCTCCATGAAACTAGCACTGCGGCCCCACTTTTGAATGGAAGTCTAATAGCTAGCTTTCTAACTCGAAGAAACAACACTGCAGAGAAACCGTGCTTTAGCTACCGTCGACCTCTCTGTGGGCGAAGCAGTTTAGGGTGTACTGTGGCTGAGAGCCTGGGGACGGTTTCAATATCGTAATATCGGGGGAGAGACAGGCCGGTACAGAAGGCAGCTCTCAACCCACATCATGGTTATGGGGCTAGTACCGTTGCCCAGGGTGTGTGTGCAGGCTTAAACGAAGCCACCTAACTCGAAGGAAAAACTCGGTTGAGAGCCTGTGCTGCAGGTAAAACAGCTGCTCCTGAGGGTGGCAGCATTTTGTTGTGTGCGTGCGTGAGAGCCCTCCAAGGGAGTCCAGACCCATTTTCCGTGTGGGACTCAGGCCCCGGCAGAAGACAGAACACGACTCCCCACTTGTTTCATGAAGCTAGCACTGCGGCCCCACTTTTGCATGGAAGTCTAATAGCAAGCGTTCTTTTTTATTATTATTATGAAATGTTTTTATTGTTATGTTAATCCCCATACATTACATCATTAGTTTTAGATATAGTGTTCCATGATTCCTTGTTTGTGCATAACACCCAGTGCTCCATGCAGATCGTGCCCTGCTCAATACCCATCACCAGGCTAACCCATCCTCCCACCCCCCTCCCCTCTAGAACCCTCAGTTTGTTTTTCAGAGTCCATCGTCTCTCATGGTTCTTCTCCCCCTCCGATTTTCCCCCCTTCATTCTTCCCCTCCTGCTACATTCTTCTTCTTCTTTTGTTCTTTCTTAACATATATTGCATTATTTGTTTCAGAGGTACAGATCTGAGATTCAACAGTCTTGCACAATTCACAGCGCTTACCAGAACACATACCCTCCCCGGTGTCCAACACCCAGTGACCCCATCCCTCCCACCCCAGCCCCCACTCCAGCAACCCTCAGTTTGTTTCCTGAGATTAAGAATTCCTCATATCAGTGAGGTCATATGATGCATGTCTTTCTCTGTTTGACTTATTTCGCTCAGCATGATACCCTCCAGTTCCATCCACGTCGTTGCAGATGGCAAGATCTCATTCCTTTTGATGGCTGCAAAATATTCCATTGTATATATATATATACCCCCTCTTCTTTATCCATTCATCTGTTGGTGGACATCTTGGCTCTTTCCACAGTTTGGCTATTGTGGACATTAATAGCAAGCGTTCTAACTCGGAGAAACAACACTGAAGAGAAACCGTGCTTTAGCTACCGACGACCTCTGTGTGGGAGGAAGCAGTTTAGGGTGTACGGTGGGTGAGAGCCTGGGGACGGGTTCCGTTTCCTAAAATCGAGGGAGAGACAGGCCGGAGAGAAGGCAGCTCTCAACTCACACCATGGTTATGGGGCTAGTACCGTTGCCCCGGGTGTGTGTGCAGGCTTCACGAAAACCGCCTAACTCGAAGGAAAAACTCGCTGGAGAATCCATGCTTCAGCTAAAAGAGCCGCTCTGGAAGGTGGAAGCATTATGTTGTGTGCGTGCATGAGAGCCCTGCAACGGAGTCCAAAGCTTTTTGTGAGTGAGCCTGAGGCCCCAGCAGAAGGCAGAACACGACTCCCCATGTGTTTCATCACGCTAGCACGGCAGCCCCACTTTTGCATGGAAGTCTAACAGCTAGTGTTCTCACTCGAAGAAACAACACTGTAGAGAAACCCTGCTTTAGCTACCGTCGACCTCTAGATGGAGGAAGTATTACACGGACTACCGTGGCTGAGAGCCTGGGGAACGGGTTCCATACGTGAAACCAAGGGAGAAATAGGTCCGGGCAGAAGGCACCTCTGGACTCAGCTCTTGCTACCTGAAGCTAACACTACTGCTCCATGTGTGCTTGGAATGCTATGTGCTCCACACTGACTGGGAAGAAACAAGCCTGTAAAGAATCCCAGCTGCAGCTCACTCGCCTACCAGGCTCCTAACACCAAGAATCAATGCTGTGGCGTTACTGCGCTTTAGCTAACATTGCCGTTCCTGAAGCCGCAGGAGTTGTATAGTGCTCGTGTATGAGAGACCGGGGAAAGGGTCCCAGACCTGAAATGGAGTGAGAAACAGGCCGGTGCGGAAGGCAGCTCTCAACTCACCTCTTGTTTATGAGGCTAGTACCCTTGCCCCGGGTGTGCCTGCAGGCCATAAGCCAACCACCTAACTCAAAGGAACAACTCTGTAGGGAATTCCTGCTTCGGGTAAAAGAGCCATGCCTCAGGGTGGACGCATTGTGTGGTGTGCATGCGTGAGTGCACAGCAAGTGAGTCCAAAACCATTTTCCTTGTGAGACCCAGGCCCCGCAAGAAGCCAGAACACGACTCCCCACTGGCTCCATGAAACTAGCACTGCGGCCCCACTTTTGAATGGAAGTCTAATAGCTAGCTTTCTAACTCGAAGAAACAACACTGCAGAGAAACCGTGCTTTAGCTACCGTCGACCTCTCTGTGGGCGAAGCAGTTTAGGGTGTACTGTGGCTGAGAGCCTGGGGACGGTTTCAATATCGTAATATCGGGGGAGAGACAGGCCGGTACAGAAGGCAGCTCTCAACCCACATCATGGTTATGGGGCTAGGACCGTTGCCCAGGGTGTGTGTGCAGGCTTAAACGAAGCCACCTAACTCGAAGGAAAAACTCGGTTGAGAGCCTGTGCTGCAGGTAAAACAGCTGCTCCTGAGGGTGGCAGCATTTTGTTGTGTGCGTGCGTGAGAGCCCTGCAAGGGAGTCCAGACCCATTTTCCGTGTGGGACTCAGGCCCCGGCAGAAGACAGAACACGACTCCCCACTTGTTTCATGAAGCTAGCACTGCGGCCCCACTTTTGCATGGAAGTCTAATAGCAAGCGTTCTTTTTTATTATTATTATGAAATGTTTTTATTGTTATGTTAATCCCCATACATTACATCATTAGTTTTAGATATAGTGTTCCATGATTCCTTGTTTGTGCATAACACCCAGTGCTCCATGCAGATCGTGCCCTGCTCAATACCCATCACCAGGCTAACCCATCCTCCCACCCCCCTCCCCTCTAGAACCCTCAGTTTGTTTTTCAGAGTCCATCGTCTCTCATGGTTCTTCTCCCCCTCCGATTTTCCCCCCTTCATTCTTCCCCTCCTGCTACATTCTTCTTCTTCTTTTGTTCTTTCTTAACATATATTGCATTATTTGTTTCAGAGGTACAGATCTGAGATTCAACAGTCTTGCACAATTCACAGCGCTTACCAGAACACATACCCTCCCCGGTGTCCAACACCCAGTGACCCCATCCCTCCCACCCCAGCCCCCACTCCAGCAACCCTCAGTTTGTTTCCTGAGATTAAGAATTCCTCATATCAGTGAGGTCATATGATGCATGTCTTTCTCTGTTTGACTTATTTCGCTCAGCATGATACCCTCCAGTTCCATCCACGTCGTTGCAGATGGCAAGATCTCATTCCTTTTGATGGCTGCAAAATATTCCATTGTATATATATATATACCCCCTCTTCTTTATCCATTCATCTGTTGGTGGACATCTTGGCTCTTTCCACAGTTTGGCTATTGTGGACATTAATAGCAAGCGTTCTAACTCGGAGAAACAACACTGAAGAGAAACCGTGCTTTAGCTACCGACGACCTCTGTGTGGGAGGAAGCAGTTTAGGGTGTACGGTGGGTGAGAGCCTGGGGACGGGTTCCGTTTCCTAAAATCGAGGGAGAGACAGGCCGGAGAGAAGGCAGCTCTCAACTCACACCATGGTTATGGGGCTAGTACCGTTGCCCCGGGTGTGTGTGCAGGCTTCACGAAAACCGCCTAACTCGAAGGAAAAACTCGCTGGAGAATCCATGCTTCAGCTAAAAGAGCCGCTCTGGAAGGTGGAAGCATTATGTTGTGTGCGTGCATGAGAGCCCTGCAACGGAGTCCAAAGCTTTTTGTGAGTGAGCCTGAGGCCCCAACAGAAGGCAGAACACGACTCCCCATGTGTTTCATCACGCTAGCACGGCAGCCCCACTTTTGCATGGAAGTCTAACAGCTAGTGTTCTCACTCGAAGAAACAACACTGTAGAGAAACCCTGCTTTAGCTACCGTCGACCTCTAGATGGAGGAAGTATTACACGGACTACCGTGGCTGAGAGCCTGGGGAACGGGTTCCATACGTGAAACCAAGGGAGAAATAGGTCCGGGCAGAAGGCACCTCTGGACTCAGCTCTTGCTACCTGAAGCTAACACTACTGCTCCATGTGTGCTTGGAATGCTATGCGCTCCACACTGACTGGGAAGAAACAAGCCTGTAAAGAATCCCAGCTGCAGCTCATTCGCCTACCAGGCTACTAACACCAAGAATCAATGCTGTGGCGTTACTGCGCTTGAGCTAACATTGCCGTTCCTGAAGCCGCAGGAGTTGTATAGTGCTCGTGTATGAGAGACCGGGGAAAGGGTCCCAGACGTGAAATGGAGTGAGAAACAGGCCGGTGCGGAAGGCAGCTCTCAACTCACCTCTTGTTTATGAGCCTAGTACCCTTGCCCCGGGTGTGCCTGCAGGCCATAAGCCAACCACCTAACTCAAAGGAACAACTCTGTAGGGAATTCCTGCTTCGGCTAAAAGAGCCATGCCTCAGGGTGGACGCATTGTGTGGTGTGCATGCGTGAGTGCACAGCAAGTGAGTCCAAAACCATTTTCCTTGTGAGACCCAGGCCCCGCAAGAAGCCAGAACACGACTCCCCACTGGCTCCATGAAACTAGTACTGCGGCCCCACTTTTGAATGGAAGTCTAATAGCTAGCTTTCTAACTCGAAGAAACAACACTGCACAGAAACCGTGCTTTAGCTACCGTCGACCTCTCTGTGGGCGAAGCAGTTTAGGGTGTACTGTGGCTGAGAGCCTGGGGACGGTTTCAATATCGTAATATCGGGGGAGAGACAGGCCGGTACAGAAGGCAGCTCTCAACCCACATCATGGTTATGGGGCTAGTACCGTTGCCCAGGGTGTGTGTGCAGGCTTAAACACAGCCACCTAACTCGAAGGAAAACCTCGGTTGAGAGCCTGTGCTGCAGGTAAAACAGCTGCTCCTGAGGGTGGCAGCATTTTGTTGTGTGCGTGCGTGAGAGCACTGCAAGGGAGTCCAGACCCATTTTCCGTGTGGGACTCAGGCCCCGGCAGAAGACAGAACACGACTCCCCACTTGTTTCATGAAGCTAGCACTGCGGCCCCACTTTTGCATGGAAGTCTAATAGCAAGCGTTCTTTTTTATTATTATTATGAAATGTTTTTATTGTTATGTTAATCCCCATACATTACATCATTAGTTTTAGATATAGTGTTCCATGATTCCTTGTTTGTGCATAACACCCAGTGCTCCATGCAGATCGTGCCCTGCTCAATACCCATCACCAGGCTAACCCATCCTCCCACCCCCCTCCCCTCTAGAACCCTCAGTTTGTTTTTCAGAGTCCATCGTCTCTCATGGTTCTTCTCCCCCTCCGATTTTCCCCCCTTCATTCTTCCCCTCCTGCTACATTCTTCTTCTTCTTTTGTTCTTTCTTAACATATATTGCATTATTGGTTTCAGAGGTACAGATCT
This sequence comes from Halichoerus grypus, assembly GCF_964656455.1. Classification (NCBI taxonomy): domain Eukaryota; kingdom Metazoa; phylum Chordata; class Mammalia; order Carnivora; family Phocidae; genus Halichoerus; species Halichoerus grypus. Next base: position 67,925,177 of record NC_135722.1, on the reverse strand, counting down.
GAGATTCAACAGTCTTGCACAATTCACAGCGCTTACCAGAACACATACCCTCCCCGGTGTCCAACACCCAGTGACCCCATCCCTCCCACCCCAGCCCCCACTCCAGCAACCCTCAGTTTGTTTCCTGAGATTAAGAATTCCTCATATCAGTGAGGTCATATGATGCATGTCTTTCTCTGTTTGACTTATTTCGCTCAGCATGATACCCTCCAGTTCCATCCACGTCGTTGCAGATGGCAAGATCTCATTCCTTTTGATGGCTGCAAAATATTCCATTGTATATATATATATACCCCCTCTTCTTTATCCATTCATCTGTTGGTGGACATCTTGGCTCTTTCCACAGTTTGGCTATTGTGGACATTAATAGCAAGCGTTCTAACTCGGAGAAACAACACTGAAGAGAAACCGTGCTTTAGCTACCGACGACCTCTGTGTGGGAGGAAGCAGTTTAGGGTGTACGGTGGGTGAGAGCCTGGGGACGGGTTCCGTTTCCTAAAATCGAGGGAGAGACAGGCCGGAGAGAAGGCAGCTCTCAACTCACACCATGGTTATGGGGCTAGTACCGTTGCCCCGGGTGTGTGTGCAGGCTTCACGAAAACCGCCTAACTCGAAGGAAAAACTCGCTGGAGAATCCATGCTTCAGCTAAAAGAGCCGCTCTGGAAGGTGGAAGCATTATGTTGTGTGCGTGCATGAGAGCCCTGCAACGGAGTCCAAAGCTTTTTGTGAGTGAGCCTGAGGCCCCAGCAGAAGGCAGAACACGACTCCCCATGTGTTTCATCACGCTAGCACGGCAGCCCCACTTTTGCATGGAAGTCTAACAGCTAGTGTTCTCACTCGAAGAAACAACACTGTAGAGAAACCCTGCTTTAGCTACCGTCGACCTCTAGATGGAGGAAGTATTACACGGACTACCGTGGCTGAGAGCCTGGGGAACGGGTTCCATACGTGAAACCAAGGGAGAAATAGGTCCGGGCAGAAGGCACCTCTGGACTCAGCTCTTGCTACCTGAAGCTAACACTACTGCTCCATGTGTGCTTGGAATGCTATGCGCTCCACACTGACTGGGAAGAAACAAGCCTGTAAAGAATCCCAGCTGCAGCTCATTCGCCTACCAGGCTACTAACACCAAGAATCAATGCTGTGGCGTTACTGCGCTTGAGCTAACATTGCCGTTCCTGAAGCCGCAGGAGTTGTATAGTGCTCGTGTATGAGAGACCGGGGAAAGGGTCCCAGACGTGAAATGGAGTGAGAAACAGGCCGGTGCGGAAGGCAGCTCTCAACTCACCTCTTGTTTATGAGCCTAGTACCCTTGCCCCGGGTGTGCCTGCAGGCCATAAGCCAACCACCTAACTCAAAGGAACAACTCTGTAGGGAATTCCTGCTTCGGCTAAAAGAGCCATGCCTCAGGGTGGACGCATTGTGTGGTGTGCATGCGTGAGTGCACAGCAAGTGAGTCCAAAACCATTTTCCTTGTGAGACCCAGGCCCCGCAAGAAGCCAGAACACGACTCCCCACTGGCTCCATGAAACTAGTACTGCGGCCCCACTTTTGAATGGAAGTCTAATAGCTAGCTTTCTAACTCGAAGAAACAACACTGCACAGAAACCGTGCTTTAGCTACCGTCGACCTCTCTGTGGGCGAAGCAGTTTAGGGTGTACTGTGGCTGAGAGCCTGGGGACGGTTTCAATATCGTAATATCGGGGGAGAGACAGGCCGGTACAGAAGGCAGCTCTCAACCCACATCATGGTTATGGGGCTAGTACCGTTGCCCAGGGTGTGTGTGCAGGCTTAAACACAGCCACCTAACTCGAAGGAAAACCTCGGTTGAGAGCCTGTGCTGCAGGTAAAACAGCTGCTCCTGAGGGTGGCAGCATTTTGTTGTGTGCGTGCGTGAGAGCACTGCAAGGGAGTCCAGACCCATTTTCCGTGTGGGACTCAGGCCCCGGCAGAAGACAGAACACGACTCCCCACTTGTTTCATGAAGCTAGCACTGCGGCCCCACTTTTGCATGGAAGTCTAATAGCAAGCGTTCTTTATTATTATTATTATGAAATGTTTTTATTGTTATGTTAATCCCCATACATTACATCATTAGTTTTAGATATAGTGTTCCATGATTCCTTGTTTGTGCATAACACCCAGTGCTCCATGCAGATCGTGCCCTGCTCAATACCCATCACCAGGCTAACCCATCCTCCCACCCCCCTCCCCTCTAGAACCCTCAGTTTGTTTTTCAGAGTCCATCGTCTCTCATGGTTCTTCTCCCCCTCCGATTTTCCCCCCTTCATTCTTCCCCTCCTGCTACATTCTTCTTCTTCTTTTGTTCTTTCTTAACATATTTTGCATTATTTGTTTCAGAGGTACAGATCTGAGATTCAACTGTCTTGCACAATTCACAGCGCTTAACAGAACACATACCCTCCCCGGTGTCCAACACCCAGTGACCCCATCCCTCCCACCCCAGCCCCCACTCCAGCAACCCTCAGTTTGTTTCCTGAGATTAAGAATTCCTCATATCAGTGAGGTCATATGATGCATGTCTTTCTCTGTTTGACTTATTTCGCTCAGCATGATACCCTCCAGTTCCATCCACGTCGTTGCAGATGGCAAGATCTCATTCCTTTTGATGGCTGCAAAATATTCCATTGTATATATATATACCCCCTCTTCTTTATCCATTCATCTGTTGGTGGACATCTTGGCTCTTTCCACAGTTTGGCTATTGTGGACATTAATAGCAAGCGTTCTAACTCGGAGAAACAACACTGAAGAGAAACCGTGCTTTAGCTACCGACGACCTCTGTGTGGGAGGAAGCAGTTTAGGGTGTACGGTGGGTGAGAGCCTGGGGACGGGTTCCGTTTCCTAAAATCGAGGGAGAGACAGGCCGGAGAGAAGGCAGCTCTCAACTCACACCATGGTTATGGGGCTAGTACCGTTGCCCCGGGTGTGTGTGCAGGCTTCACGAAAACCGCCTAACTCGAAGGAAAAACTCGCTGGAGAATCCATGCTTCAGCTAAAAGAGCCGCTCTTGAAGGTGGAAGCATTATGTTGTGTGCGTGCATGAGAGCCCTGCAAGGGAGTCCAAAGCTTTTTGTGAGTGAGCCTCAGGCCCCAGCAGAAGGCAGAACACGACTCCCCATGTGTTTCATCACACTAGCACGGCAGCCCCACTTTTGCATGGAAGTCTAACAGCTAGTGTTCTCACTCGAAGAAACAACACTGTAGAGAAACCCTGCTTTAGCTACCGTCGACCTCTAGATGGAGGAAGTATTACACGGACTACCGTGGCTAAGAGCCTGGGGAACGGGTTCCATACGTGAAACCAAGGGAGAAATAGGTCCGGGCAGAAGGCACCTCTGGACTCAGCTCTTGCTACCTGAAGCTAACACTACTGCTCCATGTGTGCTTGGAATGCTATGTGCTCCACACTGACTGGGAAGAAACAAGCCTGTAAAGAATCCCAGCTGCAGCTCACTCGCCTACCAGGCTACTAACACCAAGAATCAATGCTGTGGCGTTACTGCGCTTTAGCTAACATTGCCGTTCCTGAAGCCGCAGGAGTTGTATAGTGCTCGTGTATGAGAGACCGGGGAAAGGGTCCCAGACCTGAAATGGAGTGAGAAACAGGCCGGTGCGGAAGGCAGCTCTCAACTCACCTCTTGTTTATGAGGCTAGTACCCTTGCCCCGGGTGTGCCTGCAGGCCATAAGCCAACCACCTAACTCAAAGGAACAACTCTGTAGGGAATTCCTGCTTCGGCTAAAAGAGCCATGCCTCAGGGTGGACGCATTGTGTGGTGTGCATGCGTGAGTGCACAGCAAGTGAGTCCAAAACCATTTTCCTTGTGAGACCCAGGCCCCGCAAGAAGCCAGAACACGACTCCCCACTGGCTCCATGAAACTAGTACTGCGGCCCCACTTTTGAATGGAAGTCTAATAGCTAGCTTTCTAACTCGAAGAAACAACACTGCAGAGAAACCGTGCTTTAGCTACCGTCGACCTCTCTGTGGGCGAAGCAGTTTAGGGTGTACTGTGGCTGAGAGCCTGGGGACGGTTTCAATATCGTAATATCGGGGGAGAGACAGGCCGGTACAGAAGGCAGCTCTCAACCCACATCATGGTTATGGGGCTAGTACCGTTGCCCAGGGTGTGTGTGCAGGCTTAAACACAGCCACCTAACTCGAAGGAAAACCTCGGTTGAGAGCCTGTGCTGCAGGTAAAACAGCTGCTCCTGAGGGTGGCAGCATTTTGTTGTGTGCGTGCGTGAGAGCACTGCAAGGGAGTCCAGACCCATTTTCCGTGTGGGACTCAGGCCCCGGCAGAAGACAGAACACGACTCCCCACTTGTTTCATGAAGCTAGCACTGCGGCCCCACTTTTGCATGGAAGTCTAATAGCAAGCGTTCTTTATTATTATTATTATGAAATGTTTTTATTGTTATGTTAATCCCCATACATTACATCATTAGTTTTAGATATAGTGTTCCATGATTCCTTGTTTGTGCATAACACCCAGTGCTCCATGCAGATCGTGCCCTGCTCAATACCCATCACCAGGCTAACCCATCCTCCCACCCCCCTCCCCTCTAGAACCCTCAGTTTGTTTTTCAGAGTCCATCGTCTCTCATGGTTCTTCTCCCCCTCCGATTTTCCCCCCTTCATTCTTCCCCTCCTGCTACATTCTTCTTCTTCTTTTTTTCTTTCTTAACATATATTGCATTATTGGTTTCAGAGGTACAGATCTGAGATTCAACAGTCTTGCACAATTCACAGCGCTTACCAGAACACATACCCTCCCCGGTGTCCAACACCCAGTGACCCCATCCCTCCCACCCCAGCCCCCACTCCAGCAACCCTCAGTTTGTTTCCTGAGATTAAGAATTCCTCATATCAGTGAGGTCATATGATGCATGTCTTTCTCTGTTTGACTTATTTCGCTCAGCATGATACCCTCCAGTTCCATCCACGTCGTTGCAGATGGCAAGATCTCATTCCTTTTGATGGCTGCAAAATATTCCATTGTATATATATATACCCCCTCTTCTTTATCCATTCATCTGTTGGTGGACATCTTGGCTCTTTCCACAGTTTGGCTATTGTGGACATTAATAGCAAGCGTTCTAACTCGGAGAAACAACACTGAAGAGAAACCGTGCTTTAGCTACCGACGACCTCTGTGTGGGGGGAAGCAGTTTAGGGTGTACGGTGGGTGAGAGCCTGGGGACGGGTTCCGTTTCCTAAAATCGAGGGAGAGACAGGCCGGAGAGAAGGCAGCTCTCAACTCACACCATGGTTATGGGGCTAGTACCGTTGCCCCGGGTGTGTGTGCAGGCTTCACGAAAACCGCCTAACTCGAAGGAAAAACTCGCTGGAGAATCCATGCTTCAGCTAAAAGAGCCGCTCTGGAAGGTGGAAGCATTATGTTGTGTGCGTGCATGAGAGCCCTGCAACGGAGTCCAAAGCTTTTTGTGAGTGAGCCTGAGGCCCCAGCAGAAGGCAGAACACGACTCCCCATGTGTTTCATCACGCTAGCACGGCAGCCCCACTTTTGCATGGAAGTCTAACAGCTAGTGTTCTCACTCGAAGAAACAACACTGTAGAGAAACCCTGCTTTAGCTACCGTCGACCTCTAGATGGAGGAAGTATTACACGGACTACCGTGGCTGAGAGCCTGGGGAACGGGTTCCATACGTGAAACCAAGGGAGAAATAGGTCCGGGCAGAAGGCACCTCTGGACTCAGCTCTTGCTACCTGAAGCTAACACTACTGCTCCATGTGTGCTTGGAATGCTATGTGCTCCACAGTGACTGGGAAGAAACAAGCCTGTAAAGAATCCCAGCTGCAGCTCACTCGCCTACCAGGCTCCTAACACCAAGAATCAATGCTGTGGCGTTACTGCGCTTGAGCTAACATTGCCGTTCCTGAAGCCGCAGGAGTTGTATAGTGCTCGTGTATGAGAGACCGGGGAAAGGGTCCCAGACGTGAAATGGAGTGAGAAACAGGCCGGTGCGGAAGGCAGCTCTCAACTCACCTCTTGTTTATGAGGCTAGTACCCTTGCCCCGGGTGTGCCTGCAGGCCATAAGCCAACCACCTCACTCAAAGGAACAACTCTGTAGGGAATTCCTGCTTCGGGTAAAAGAGCCATGCCTCAGGGTGGACGCATTGTGTGGTGTGCATGCGTGAGTGCACAGCAAGTGAGTCCAAAACCATTTTCCTTGTGAGACCCAGGCCCCGCAAGAAGCCAGAACACGACTCCCCACTGGCTCCATGAAACTAGCACTGCGGCCCCACTTTTGAATGGAAGTCTAATAGCTAGCTTTCTAACTCGAAGAAACAACACTGCAGAGAAACCGTGCTTTAGCTACCGTCGACCTCTCTGTGGGCGAAGCAGTTTAGGGTGTACTGTGGCTGAGAGCCTGGGGACGGTTTCAATATCGTAATATCGGGGGAGAGACAGGCCGGTACAGAAGGCAGCTCTCAACCCACATCATGGTTATGGGGCTAGTACCGTTGCCCAGGGTGTGTGTGCAGGCTTAAACGAAGCCACCTAACTCGAAGGAAAAACTCGGTTGAGAGCCTGTGCTGCAGGTAAAACAGCTGCTCCTGAGGGTGGCAGCATTTTGTTGTGTGCGTGCGTGAGAGCCCTGCAAGGGAGTCCAGACCCATTTTCCGTGTGGGACTCAGGCCCCGGCAGAAGACAGAACACGACTCCCCACTTGTTTCATGAAGCTAGCACTGCGGCCCCACTTTTGCATGGAAGTCTAATAGCAAGCGTTCTTTTTTATTATTATTATGAAATATTTTTATTGTTATGTTAATCCCCATACATTACATCATTAGTTTTAGATATAGTGTTCCATGATTCCTTGTTTGTGCATAACACCCAGTGCTCCATGCAGATCGTGCCCTGCTCAATACCCATCACCAGGCTAACCCATCCTCCCACCCCCCTCCCCTCTAGAACCCTCAGTTTGTTTTTCAGAGTCCATCGTCTCTCATGGTTCTTCTCCCCCTCCGATTTTCCCCCCTTCATTCTTCCCCTCCTGCTACATTCTTCTTCTTCTTTTGTTCTTTCTTAACATATATTGCATTATTTGTTTCAGAGTTACAGATCTGAGATTCAACAGTCTTGCACAATTCACAGCGCTTACCAGAACACATACCCTCCCCGGTGTCCAACACCCAGTGACCCCATCCCTCCCACCCCAGCCCCCACTCCAGCAACCCTCAGTTTGTTTCCTGAGATTAAGAATTCCTCATATCAGTGAGGTCATATGATGCATGTCTTTCTCTGTTTGACTTATTTCGCTCAGCATGATACCCTCCAGTTCCATCCACGTCGTTGCAGATGGCAAGATCTCATTCCTTTTGATGGCTGCAAAATATTCCATTGTATATATATATACCCCCTCTTCTTTATCCATTCATCTGTTGGTGGACATCTTGGCTCTTTCCACAGTTTGGCTATTGTGGACATTAATAGCAAGCGTTCTAACTCGGAGAAACAACACTGAAGAGAAACCGTGCTTTAGCTACCGACGACCTCTGTGTGGGAGGAAGCAGTTTAGGGTGTACGGTGGGTGAGAGCCTGGGGACGGGTTCCGTTTCCTAAAATCGAGGGAGAGACAGGCCGGAGAGAAGGCAGCTCTCAACTCACACCATGGTTATGGGGCTAGTACCGTTGCCCCGGGTGTGTGTGCAGGCTTCACGAAAACCGCCTAACTCGAAGGAAAAACTCGCTGGAGAATCCATGCTTCAGCTAAAAGAGCCGCTCTGGAAGGTGGAAGCATTATGTTGTGTGCGTGCATGAGAGCCCTGCAACGGAGTCCAAAGCTTTTTGTGAGTGAGCCTGAGGCCCCAGCAGAAGGCAGAACACGACTCCCCATGTGTTTCATCACGCTAGCACGGCAGCCCCACTTTTGCATGGAAGTCTAACAGCTAGTGTTCTCACTCGAAGAAACAACACTGTAGAGAAACCCTGCTTTAGCTACCGTCGACCTCTAGATGGAGGAAGTATTACACGGACTACCGTGGCTGAGAGCCTGGGGAACGGGTTCCATACGTGAAACCAAGGGAGAAATAGGTCCGGGCAGAAGGCACCTCTGGACTCAGCTCTTGCTACCTGAAGCTAATACTACTGCTCCATGTGTGCTTGGAATGCTATGTGCTCCACACTGACTGGGAAGAAACAAGCCTGTAAAGAATCCCAGCTGCAGCTCATTCGCCTACCAGGCTCCTAACACCAAGAATCAATGCTGTGGCGTTACTGCGCTTGAGCTAACATTGCCGTTCCTGAAGCCGCAGGAGTTGTATAGTGCTCGTGTATGAGAGACCGGGGAAAGGGTCCCAGACGTGAAATGGAGTGAGAAACAGGCCGGTGCGGAAGGCAGCTCTCACCTCACCTCTTGTTTATGAGCCTAGTACCCTTGCCCCGGGTGTGCCTGCAGGCCATAAGCCAACCACCTAACTCAAAGGAACAACTCTGTAGGGAATTCCTGCTTCGGCTAAAAGAGCCATGCCTCAGGGTGGACGCATTGTGTGGTGTGCATGCGTGAGTGCACAGCAAGTGAGTCCAAAACCATTTTCCTTGTGAGACCCAGGCCCCGCAAGAAGCCAGAACACGACTCCCCACTGGCTCCATGAAACTAGCACTGCGGCCCCACTTTTGAATGGAAGTCTAATAGCTAGCTTTCTAACTCGAAGAAACAACACTGCAGAGAAACCGTGCTTTAGCTACCGTCGACCTCTCTGTGGGCGAAGCAGTTTAGGGTGTACTGTGGCTGAGAGCCTGGGGACGGTTTCAATATCGTAATATCGGGGGAGAGACAGGCCGGTACAGAAGGCAGCTCTCAACCCACATCATGGTTATGGGGCTAGTACCGTTGCCCAGGGTGTGTGTGCAGGCTTAAACGAAGCCACCTAACTCGAAGGAAAAACTCGGTTGAGAGCCTGTGCTGCAGGTAAAACAGCTGCTCCTGAGGGTGGCAGCATTTTGTTGTGTGCGTGCGTGAGAGCCCTGCAAGGGAGTCCAGACCCATTTTCCGTGTGGGACTCAGGCCCCGGCAGAAGACAGAACACGACTCCCCACTTGTTTCATGAAGCTAGCACTGCGGCCCCACTTTTGCATGGAAGTCTAATAGCAAGCGTTCTTTTTTATTATTATTATGAAATGTTTTTATTGTTATGTTAATCCCCATACATTACATCATTAGTTTTAGATATAGTGTTCCATGATTCCTTGTTTGTGCATAACACCCAGTGCTCCATGCAGATCGTGCCCTGCTCAATCCCCATCACCAGGCTAACCCATCCTCCCACCCCCCTCCCCTCTAGAACCCTCAGTTTGTTTTTCAGAGTCCATCGTCTCTCATGGTTCTTCTCCCCCTCCGATTTTCCCCCCTTCATTCTTCCCCTCCTGCTACATTCTTCTTCTTCTTTTGTTCTTTCTTAACATATATTGCATTATTGGTTTCAGAGGTACAGATCTGAGATTCAACAGTCTTGCACAATTCACAGCGCTTACCAGAACACATACCCTCCCCGGTGTCCAACACCCAGTGACCCCATCCCTCCCACCCCAGCCCCCACTCCAGCAACCCTCAGTTTGTTTCCTGAGATTAAGAATTCCTCATATCAGTGAGGTCATATGATGCATGTCTTTCTCTGTTTGACTTATTTCGCTCAGCATGATACCCTCCAGTTCCATCCACGTCGTTGCAGATGGCAAGATCTCATTCCTTTTGATGGCTGCAAAATATTCCATTGTATATATATATATACCCCCTCTTCTTTATCCATTCATCTGTTGGTGGACATCTTGGCTCTTTCCACAGTTTGGCTATTGTGGACATTAATAGCAAGCGTTCTAACTCGGAGAAACAACACTGAAGAGAAACCGTGCTTTAGCTACCGACGACCTCTGTGTGGGAGGAAGCAGTTTAGGGTGTACGGTGGGTGAGAGCCTGGGGACGGGTTCCGTTTCCTAAAATCGAGGGAGAGACAGGCCGGAGAGAAGGCAGCTCTCAACTCACACCATGGTTATGGGGCTAGTACCGTTGCCCCGGGTGTGTGTGCAGGCTTCACGAAAACCGCCTAACTCGAAGGAAAAACTCGCTGGAGAATCCATGCTTCAGCTAAAAGAGCCGCTCTGGAAGGTGGAAGCATTATGTTGTGTGCGTGCATGAGAGCCCTGCAACGGAGTCCAAAGCTTTTTGTGAGTGAGCCTGAGGCCCCAACAGAAGGCAGAACACGACTCCCCATGTGTTTCATCACGCTAGCACGGCAGCCCCACTTTTGCATGGAAGTCTAACAGCTAGTGTTCTCACTCGAAGAAACAACACTGTAGAGAAACCCTGCTTTAGCTACCGTCGACCTCTAGATGGAGGAAGTATTACACGGACTACCGTGGCTGAGAGCCTGGGGAACGGGTTCCATACGTGAAACCAAGGGAGAAATAGGTCCGGGCAGAAGGCACCTCTGGACTCAGCTCTTGCTACCTGAAGCTAACACTACTGCTCCATGTGTGCTTGGAATGCTATGCGCTCCACACTGACTGGGAAGAAACAAGCCTGTAAAGAATCCCAGCTGCAGCTCATTCGCCTACCAGGCTACTAACACCAAGAATCAATGCTGTGGCGTTACTGCGCTTGAGCTAACATTGCCGTTCCTGAAGCCGCAGGAGTTGTATAGTGCTCGTGTATGAGAGACCGGGGAAAGGGTCCCAGACGTGAAATGGAGTGAGAAACAGGCCGGTGCGGAAGGCAGCTCTCAACTCACCTCTTGTTTATGAGCCTAGTACCCTTGCCCCGGGTGTGCCTGCAGGCCATAAGCCAACCACCTAACTCAAAGGAACAACTCTGTAGGGAATTCCTGCTTCGGCTAAAAGAGCCATGCCTCAGGGTGGACGCATTGTGTGGTGTGCATGCGTGAGTGCACAGCAAGTGAGTCCAAAACCATTTTCCTTGTGAGACCCAGGCCCCGCAAGAAGCCAGAACACGACTCCCCACTGGCTCCATGAAACTAGTACTGCGGCCCCACTTTTGAATGGAAGTCTAATAGCTAGCTTTCTAACTCGAAGAAACAACACTGCACAGAAACCGTGCTTTAGCTACCGTCGACCTCTCTGTGGGCGAAGCAGTTTAGGGTGTACTGTGGCTGAGAGCCTGGGGACGGTTTCAATATCGTAATATCGGGGGAGAGACAGGCCGGTACAGAAGGCAGCTCTCAACCCACATCATGGTTATGGGGCTAGTACCGTTGCCCAGGGTGTGTGTGCAGGCTTAAACACAGCCACCTAACTCGAAGGAAAACCTCGGTTGAGAGCCTGTGCTGCAGGTAAAACAGCTGCTCCTGAGGGTGGCAGCATTTTGTTGTGTGCGTGCGTGAGAGCACTGCAAGGGAGTCCAGACCCATTTTCCGTGTGGGACTCAGGCCCCGGCAGAAGACAGAACACGACTCCCCACTTGTTTCATGAAGCTAGCACTGCGGCCCCACTTTTGCATGGAAGTCTAATAGCAAGCGTTCTTTTTTATTATTATTATGAAATGTTTTTATTGTTATGTTAATCCCCATACATTACATCATTAGTTTTAGATATAGTGTTCCATGATTCCTTGTTTGTGCATAACACCCAGTGCTCCATGCAGATCGTGCCCTGCTCAATACCCATCACCAGGCTAACCCATCCTCCCACCCCCCTCCCCTCTAGAACCCTCAGTTTGTTTTTCAGAGTCCATCGTCTCTCATGGTTCTTCTCCCCCTCCGATTTTCCCCCCTTCATTCTTCCCCTCCTGCTACATTCTTCTTCTTCTTTTGTTCTTTCTTAACATATATTGCATTATTGGTTTCAGAGGTACAGATCTGAGATTCAACAGTCTTGCACAATTCACAGCGCTTACCAGAACACATACCCTCCCCGGTGTCCAACACCCAGTGACCCCATCCCTCCCACCCCAGCCCCCACTCCAGCAACCCTCAGTTTGTTTCCTGAGATTAAGAATTCCTCATATCAGTGAGGTCATATGATGCATGTCTTTCTCTGTTTGACTTATTTCGCTCAGCATGATACCCTCCAGTTCCATCCACGTCGTTGCAGATGGCAAGATCTCATTCCTTTTGATGGCTGCAAAATATTCCATTGTATATATATATATACCCCCTCTTCTTTATCCATTCATCTGTTGGTGGACATCTTGGCTCTTTCCACAGTTTGGCTATTGTGGACATTAATAGCAAGCGTTCTAACTCGGAGAAACAACACTGAAGAGAAACCGTGCTTTAGCTACCGACGACCTCTGTGTGGGAGGAAGCAGTTTAGGGTGTACGGTGGGTGAGAGCCTGGGGACGGGTTCCGTTTCCTAAAATCGAGGGAGAGACAGGCCGGAGAGAAGGCAGCTCTCAACTCACACCATGGTTATGGGGCTAGTACCGTTGCCCCGGGTGTGTGTGCAGGCTTCACGAAAACCGCCTAACTCGAAGGAAAAACTCGCTGGAGAATCCATGCTTCAGCTAAAAGAGCCGCTCTGGAAGGTGGAAGCATTATGTTGTGTGCGTGCATGAGAGCCCTGCAACGGAGTCCAAAGCTTTTTGTGAGTGAGCCTGAGGCCCCAGCAGAAGGCAGAACACGACTCCCCATGTGTTTCATCACGCTAGCACGGCAGCCCCACTTTTGCATGGAAGTCTAACAGCTAGTGTTCTCACTCGAAGAAACAACACTGTAGAGAAACCCTGCTTTAGCTACCGTCGACCTCTAGATGGAGGAAGTATTACACGGACTACCGTGGCTGAGAGCCTGGGGAACGGGTTCCATACGTGAAACCAAGGGAGAAATAGGTCCGGGCAGAAGGCACCTCTGGACTCAGCTCTTGCTACCTGAAGCTAACACTACTGCTCCATGTGTGCTTGGAATGCTATGCGCTCCACACTGACTGGGAAGAAACAAGCCTGTAAAGAATCCCAGCTGCAGCTCATTCGCCTACCAGGCTACTAACACCAAGAATCAATGCTGTGGCGTTACTGCGCTTGAGCTAACATTGCCGTTCCTGAAGCCGCAGGAGTTGTATAGTGCTCGTGTATGAGAGACCGGGGAAAGGGTCCCAGACGTGAAATGGAGTGAGAAACAGGCCGGTGCGGAAGGCAGCTCTCAACTCACCTCTTGTTTATGAGCCTAGTACCCTTGCCCCGGGTGTGCCTGCAGGCCATAAGCCAACCACCTAACTCAAAGGAACAACTCTGTAGGGAATTCCTGCTTCGGCTAAAAGAGCCATGCCTCAGGGTGGACGCATTGTGTGGTGTGCATGCGTGAGTGCACAACAAGTGAGTCCAAAACCATTTTCCTTGTGAGACCCAGGCCCCGCAAGAAGCCAGAACACGACTCCCCACTGGCTCCATGAAACTAGTACTGCGGCCCCACTTTTGAATGGAAGTCTAATAGCTAGCTTTCTAACTCGAAGAAACAACACTGCACAGAAACCGTGCTTTAGCTACCGTCGACCTCTCTGTGGGCGAAGCAGTTTAGGGTGTACTGTGGCTGAGAGCCTGGGGACGGTTTCAATATCGTAATATCGGGGGAGAGACAGGCCGGTACAGAAGGCAGCTCTCAACCCACATCATGGTTATGGGGCTAGTACCGTTGCCCAGGGTGTGTGTGCAGGCTTAAACACAGCCACCTAACTCGAAGGAAAACCTCGGTTGAGAGCCTGTGCTGCAGGTAAAACAGCTGCTCCTGAGGGTGGCAGCATTTTGTTGTGTGCGTGAGTGAGAGCACTGCAAGGGAGTCCAGACCCATTTTCCGTGTGGGACTCAGGCCCCGGCAGAAGACAGAACACGACTCCCCACTTGTTTCATGAAGCTAGCACTGCGGCCCCACTTTTGCATGGAAGTCTAATAGCAAGCGTTCTTTATTATTATTATTATGAAATGTTTTTATTGTTATGTTAATCCCCATACATTACATCATTAGTTTTAGATATAGTGTTCCATGATTCCTTGTTTGTGCATAACACCCAGTGCTCCATGCAGATCGTGCCCTGCTCAATACCCATCACCAGGCTAACCCATCCTCCCACCCCCCTCCCCTCTAGAACCCTCAGTTTGTTTTTCAGAGTCCATCGTCTCTCATGGTTCTTCTCCCCCTCCGATTTTCCCCCCTTCATTCTTCCCCTCCTGCTACATTCTTCTTCTTCTTTTGTTCTTTCTTAACATATTTTGCATTATTTGTTTCAGAGGTACAGATCTGAGATTCAACTGTCTTGCACAATTCACAGCGCTTAACAGAACACATACCCTCCCCGGTGTCCAACACCCAGTGACCCCATCCCTCCCACCCCAGCCCCCACTCCAGCAACCCTCAGTTTGTTTCCTGAGATTAAGAATTCCTCATATCAGTGAGGTCATATGATGCATGTCTTTCTCTGTTTGACTTATTTCGCTCAGCATGATACCCTCCAGTTCCATCCACGTCGTTGCAGATGGCAAGATCTCATTCCTTTTGATGGCTGCAAAATATTCCATTGTATATATATATACCCCCTCTTCTTTATCCATTCATCTGTTGGTGGACATCTTGGCTCTTTCCACAGTTTGGCTATTGTGGACATTAATAGCAAGCGTTCTAACTCGGAGAAACAACACTGAAGAGAAACCGTGCTTTAGCTACCGACGACCTCTGTGTGGGAGGAAGCAGTTTAGGGTGTACGGTGGGTGAGAGCCTGGGGACGGGTTCCGTTTCTTAAAATCGTGGGAGAGACAGGCCGGAGAGAAGGCAGCTCTCAACTCACACCATGGTTATGGGGCTAGTACCGTTGCCCCGGGTGTGTGTGCAGGCTTCACGAAAACCGCCTAACTCGAAGGAAAAACTCGCTGGAGAATCCATGCTTCAGCTAAAAGAGCCGCTCTTGAAGGTGGAAGCATTATGTTGTGTGCGTGCATGAGAGCCCTGCAAGGGAGTCCAAAGCTTTTTGTGAGTGAGCCTCAGGCCCCAGCAGAAGGCAGAACACGACTCCCCATGTGTTTCATCACGCTAGCACGGCAGCCCCACTTTTGCATGGAAGTCTAACAGCTAGTGTTCTCACTCGAAGAAACAACACTGTAGAGAAACCCTGCTTTAGCTACCGTCGACCTCTAGATGGAGGAAGTATTACACGGACTACCGTGGCTGAGAGCCTGGGGAACGGGTTCCATACGTGAAACCAAGGGAGAAATAGGTCCGGGCAGAAGGCACCTCTGGACTCAGCTCTTGCTACCTGAAGCTAACACTACTGCTCCATGTGTGCTTGGAATGCTATGTGCTCCACACTGACTGGGAAGAAACAAGCCTGTAAAGAATCCCAGCTGCAGCTCACTCGCCTACCAGGCTACTAACACCAAGAATCAATGCTGTGGCGTTACTGCGCTTTAGCTAACATTGCCGTTCCTGAAGCCGCAGGAGTTGTATAGTGCTCGTGTATGAGAGACCGGGGAAAGGGTCCCAGACCTGAAATGGAGTGAGAAACAGGCCGGTGCGGAAGGCAGCTCTCAACTCACCTCTTGTTTATGAGGCTAGTACCCTTGCCCCGGGTGTGCCTGCAGGCCATAAGCCAACCACCTAACTCAAAGGAACAACTCTGTAGGGAATTCCTGCTTCGGCTAAAAGAGCCATGCCTCAGGGTGGACGCATTGTGTGGTGTGCATGCGTGAGTGCACAGCAAGTGAGTCCAAAACCATTTTCCTTGTGAGACCCAGGCCCCGCAAGAAGCCAGAACACGACTCCCCACTGGCTCCATGAAACTAGTACTGCGGCCCCACTTTTGAATGGAAGTCTAATAGCTAGCTTTCTAACTCGAAGAAACAACACTGCAGAGAAACCGTGCTTTAGCTACCGTCGACCTCTCTGTGGGCGAAGCAGTTTAGGGTGTACTGTGGCTGAGAGCCTGGGGACGGTTTCAATATCGTAATATCGGGGGAGAGACAGGCCGGTACAGAAGGCAGCTCTCAACCCACATCATGGTTATGGGGCTAGTACCGTTGCCCAGGGTGTGTGTGCAGGCTTAAACACAGCCACCTAACTCGAAGGAAAACCTCGGTTGAGAGCCTGTGCTGCAGGTAAAACAGCTGCTCCTGAGGGTGGCAGCATTTTGTTGTGTGCGTGCGTGAGAGCACTGCAAGGGAGTCCAGACCCATTTTCCGTGTGGGACTCAGGCCCCGGCAGAAGACAGAACACGACTCCCCACTTGTTTCATGAAGCTAGCACTGCGGCCCCACTTTTGCATGGAAGTCTAATAGCAAGCGTTCTTTATTATTATTATTATGAAATGTTTTTATTGTTATGTTAATCCCCATACATTACATCATTAGTTTTAGATATAGTGTTCCATGATTCCTTGTTTGTGCATAACACCCAGTGCTCCATGCAGATCGTGCCCTGCTCAATACCCATCACCAGGCTAACCCATCCTCCCACCCCCCTCCCCTCTAGAACCCTCAGTTTGTTTTTCAGAGTCCATCGTCTCTCATGGTTCTTCTCCCCCTCCGATTTTCCCCCCTTCATTCTTCCCCTCCTGCTACATTCTTCTTCTTCTTTTTTTCTTTCTTAACATATATTGCATTATTTGTTTCAGAGGTACAGATCTGAGATTCAACAGTCTTGCACAATTCACAGCGCTTACCAGAACACATACCCTCCCCGGTGTCCAACACCCAGTGACCCCATCCCTCCCACCCCAGCCCCCACTCCAGCAACCCTCAGTTTGTTTCCTGAGATTAAGAATTCCTCATATCAGTGAGGTCATATGATGCATGTCTTTCTCTGTTTGACTTATTTCGCTCAGCATGATACCCTCCAGTTCCATCCACGTCGTTGCAGATGGCAAGATCTCATTCCTTTTGATGGCTGCAAAATATTCCATTGTATATATATATACCCCCTCTTCTTTATCCATTCATCTGTTGGTGGACATCTTGGCTCTTTCCACAGTTTGGCTATTGTGGACATTAATAGCAAGCGTTCTAACTCGGAGAAACAACACTGAAGAGAAACCGTGCTTTAGCTACCGACGACCTCTGTGTGGGGGGAAGCAGTTTAGGGTGTACGGTGGGTGAGAGCCTGGGGACGGGTTCCGTTTCCTAAAATCGAGGGAGAGACAGGCCGGAGAGAAGGCAGCTCTCAACTCACACCATGGTTATGGGGCTAGTACCGTTGCCCCGGGTGTGTGTGCAGGCTTCACGAAAACCGCCTAACTCGAAGGAAAAACTCGCTGGAGAATCCATGCTTCAGCTAAAAGAGCCGCTCTGGAAGGTGGAAGCATTATGTTGTGTGCGTGCATGAGAGCCCTGCAACGGAGTCCAAAGCTTTTTGTGAGTGAGCCTGAGGCCCCAGCAGAAGGCAGAACACGACTCCCCATGTGTTTCATCACGCTAGCACGGCAGCCCCACTTTTGCATGGAAGTCTAACAGCTAGTGTTCTCACTCGAAGAAACAACACTGTAGAGAAACCCTGCTTTAGCTACCGTCGACCTCTAGATGGAGGAAGTATTACACGGACTACCGTGGCTGAGAGCCTGGGGAACGGGTTCCATACGTGAAACCAAGGGAGAAATAGGTCCGGGCAGAAGGCACTTCTGGACTCAGCTCTTGCTACCTGAAGCTAATACTACTGCTCCATGTGTGCTTGGAATGCTATGTGCTCCACACTGACTGGGAAGAAACAAGCCTGTAAAGAATCCCAGCTGCAGCTCATTCGCCTACCAGGCTCCTAACACCAAGAATCAATGCTGTGGCGTTACTGCGCTTGAGCTAACATTGCCGTTCCTGAAGCCGCAGGAGTTGTATAGTGCTCGTGTATGAGAGACCGGGGAAAGGGTCCCAGACGTGAAATGGAGTGAGAAACAGGCCGGTGCGGAAGGCAGCTCTCACCTCACCTCTTGTTTATGAGCCTAGTACCCTTGCCCCGGGTGTGCCTGCAGGCCATAAGCCAACCACCTAACTCAAAGGAACAACTCTGTAGGGAATTCCTGCTTCGGCTAAAAGAGCCATGCCTCAGGGTGGACGCATTGTGTGGTGTGCATGCGTGAGTGCACAGCAAGTGAGTCCAAAACCATTTTCCTTGTGAGACCCAGGCCCCGCAAGAAGCCAGAACACGACTCCCCACTGGCTCCATGAAACTAGCACTGCGGCCCCACTTTTGAATGGAAGTCTAATAGCTAGCTTTCTAACTCGAAGAAACAACACTGCAGAGAAACCGTGCTTTAGCTACCGTCGACCTCTCTGTGGGCGAAGCAGTTTAGGGTGTACTGTGGCTGAGAGCCTGGGGACGGTTTCAATATCGTAATATCGGGGGAGAGACAGGCCGGTACAGAAGGCAGCTCTCAACCCACATCATGGTTATGGGGCTAGTACCGTTGCCCAGGGTGTGTGTGCAGGCTTAAACGAAGCCACCTAACTCGAAGGAAAAACTCGGTTGAGAGCCTGTGCTGCAGGTAAAACAGCTGCTCCTGAGGGTGGCAGCATTTTGTTGTGTGCGTGCGTGAGAGCCCTGCAAGGGAGTCCAGACCCATTTTCCGTGTGGGACTCAGGCCCCGGCAGAAGACAGAACACGACTCCCCACTTGTTTCATGAAGCTAGCACTGCGGCCCCACTTTTGCATGGAAGTCTAATAGCAAGCGTTCTTTTTTATTATTATTATGAAATGTTTTTATTGTTATGTTAATCCCCATACATTACATCATTAGTTTTAGATATAGTGTTCCATGATTCCTTGTTTGTGCATAACACCCAGTGCTCCATGCAGATCGTGCCCTGCTCAATCCCCATCACCAGGCTAACCCATCCTCCCACCCCCCTCCCCTCTAGAACCCTCAGTTTGTTTTTCAGAGTCCATCGTCTCTCATGGTTCTTCTCCCCCTCCGATTTTCCCCCCTTCATTCTTCCCCTCCTGCTACATTCTTCTTCTTCTTTTGTTCTTTCTTAACATATATTGCATTATTGGTTTCAGAGGTACAGATCTGAGATTCAACAGTCTTGCACAATTCACAGCGCTTACCAGAACACATACCCTCCCCGGTGTCCAACACCCAGTGACCCCATCCCTCCCACCCCAGCCCCCACTCCAGCAACCCTCAGTTTGTTTCCTGAGATTAAGAATTCCTCATATCAGTGAGGTCATATGATGCATGTCTTTCTCTGTTTGACTTATTTCGCTCAGCATGATACCCTCCAGTTCCATCCACGTCGTTGCAGATGGCAAGATCTCATTCCTTTTGATGGCTGCAAAATATTCCATTGTATATATATATATACCCCCTCTTCTTTATCCATTCATCTGTTGGTGGACATCTTGGCTCTTTCCACAGTTTGGCTATTGTGGACATTAATAGCAAGCGTTCTAACTCGGAGAAACAACACTGAAGAGAAACCGTGCTTTAGCTACCGACGACCTCTGTGTGGGAGGAAGCAGTTTAGGGTGTACGGTGGGTGAGAGCCTGGGGACGGGTTCCGTTTCCTAAAATCGAGGGAGAGACAGGCCGGAGAGAAGGCAGCTCTCAACTCACACCATGGTTATGGGGCTAGTACCGTTGCCCCGGGTGTGTGTGCAGGCTTCACGAAAACCGCCTAACTCGAAGGAAAAACTCGCTGGAGAATCCATGCTTCAGCTAAAAGAGCCGCTCTTGAAGGTGGAAGCCTTATGTTGTGTGCGTGCATGAGAGCCCTGCAACGGAGTCCAAAGCTTTTTGTGAGTGAGCCTCAGGCCCCAGCAGAAGGCAGAACACGACTCCCCATGTGTTTCATCACGCTAGCACGGCAGCCCCACTTTTGCATGGAAGTCTAACAGCTAGTGTTCTCACTCGAAGAAACAACACTGTAGAGAAACCCTGCTTTAGCTACCGTCGACCTCTAGATGGAGGAAGTATTACACGGACTACCGTGGCTGAGAGCCTGGGGAACGGGTTCCATACGTGAAACCAAGGGAGAAATAGGTCCGGGCAGAAGGCACCTCTGGACTCAGCTCTTACTACCTGAAGCTAACACTACTGCTCCATGTGTGCTTGGAATGCTATGTGCTCCACACTGACTGGGAAGAAACAAGCCTGTAAAGAATCCCAGCTGCAGCTCACTCGCCTACCAGGCTCCTAACACCAAGAATCAATGCTGTGGCGTTACTGCGCTTGAGCTAACATTGCCGTTCCTGAAGCCGCAGGAGTTGTATAGTGCTCGTGTATGAGAGACCGGGGAAAGGGTCCCAGACGTGAAATGGAGTGAGAAACAGGCCGGTGCGGAAGGCAGCTCTCAACTCACCTCTTGTTTTTGAGGCTAGTACCCTTGCCCCGGGTGTGCCTGCAGGCCATAAGCCAACCACCTAACTCAAAGGAACAACTCTGTAGGGAATTCCTGCTTCGGCTAAAAGAGCCATGCCTCAGGGTGGACGCATTGTGTGGTGTGCATGCGTGAGTGCACAGCAAGTGAGTCCAAAACCATTTTCCTTGTGAGACCCAGGCCCCGCAAGAAGCCAGAACACGACTCCCCACGGGCTCCATGAAACTAGTACTGCGGCCCCACTTTTGAATGGAAGTCTAATAGCTAGCTTTCTAACTCGAAGAAACAACACTGCAGAGAAACCGTGCTTTAGCTACCGTCGACCTCTCTGTGGGCGAATCAGTTTAGGGTGTACTGTGGCTGAGAGCCTGGGGACGGTTTCAATATCGTAATATCGGGGGAGAGACAGGCCGGTACAGAAGGCAGCTCTCAACCCACATCATGTTTATGGGGCTAGTACCGTTGCCCAGGGTGTGTGTGCAGGCTTAAACGAAGCCACCTAACTCGAAGGAAAAACTCGGTTGAGAGCCTGTGCTGCAGGTAAAACAGCTGCTCCTGAGGGTGGCAGCATTTTGTTGTGTGCGTGCGTGAGAGCCCTGCAAGGGAGTCCAGACCCATTTTCCGTGTGCGACTCAGGCCCCGGCAGAAGACAGAACACGACTCCCCACTTGTTTCATGAAGCTAGCACTGCGGCCCCACTTTTGCATGGAAGTCTAATAGCAAGCGTTCTTTTTTATTATTATTATGAAATGTTTTTATTGTTATGTTAATCCCCATACATTACATCATTAGTTTTAGATATAGTGTTCCATGATTCCTTGTTTGTGCATAACACCCAGTGCTCCATGCAGATCGTGCCCTGCTCAATACCCATCACCAGGCTAACCCATCCTCCCACCCCCCTCCCCTCTAGAACCCTCAGTTTGTTTTTCAGAGTCCATCGTCTCTCATGGTTCTTCTCCCCCTCCGATTTTCCCCCCTTCATTCTTCCCCTCCTGCTACATTCTTCTTCTTCTTTTGTTCTTTCTTAACATATATTGCATTATTTGTTTCAGAGGTACAGATCTGAGATTCAACAGTCTTGCACAATTCACAGCGCTTACCAGAACACATACCCTCCCCGGTGTCCAACACCCAGTGACCCCATCCCTCCCACCCCAGCCCCCACTCCAGCAACCCTCAGTTTGTTTCCTGAGATTAAGAATTCCTCATATCAGTGAGGTCATATGATGCATGTCTTTCTCTGTTTCACTTATTTCGCTCAGCATGATACCCTCCAGTTCCATCCACGTCGTTGCAGATGGCAAGATCTCATTCCTTTTGATGGCTGCAAAATATTCCATTGTATATATATATACCCCCTCTTCTTTATCCATTCATCTGTTGGTGGACATCTTGGCTCTTTCCACAGTTTGGCTATTGTGGACATTAATAGCAAGCGTTCTAACTCGGAGAAACAACACTGAAGAGAAACCGTGCTTTAGCTACCGACGACCTCTGTGTGGGAGGAAGCAGTTTAGGGTGTACGGTGGGTGAGAGCCTGGGGACGGGTTCCGTTTCCTAAAATCGAGGGAGAGACAGGCCGGAGAGAAGGCAGCTCTCAACTCACACCATGGTTATGGGGCTAGTACCGTTGCCCCGGGTGTGTGTGCAGGCTTCACGAAAACCGCCTAACTCGAAGGAAAAACTCGCTGGAGAATCCATGCTTCAGCTAAAAGAGCCGCTCTGGAAGGTGGAAGCATTATGTTGTGTGCGTGCATGAGAGCCCTGCAACGGAGTCCAAAGCTTTTTGTGAGTGAGCCTGAGGCCCCAGCAGAAGGCAGAACACGACTCCCCATGTGTTTCATCACGCTAGCACGGCAGCCCCACTTTTGCATGGAAGTCTAACAGCTAGTGTTCTCACTCGAAGAAACAACACTGTAGAGAAACCCTGCTTTAGCTACCGTCGACCTCTAGATGGAGGAAGTATTACACGGACTACCGTGGCTGAGAGCCTGGGGAACGGGTTCCATACGTGAAACCAAGGGAGAAATAGGTCCGGGCAGAAGGCACCTCTGGACTCAGCTCTTGCTACCTGAAGCTAATACTACTGCTCCATGTGTGCTTGGAATGCTATGTGCTCCACACTGACTGGGAAGAAACAAGCCTGTAAAGAATCCCAGCTGCAGCTCATTCGCCTACCAGGCTCCTAACACCAAGAATCAATGCTGTGGCGTTACTGCGCTTGAGCTAACATTGCCGTTCCTGAAGCCGCAGGAGTTGTATAGTGCTCGTGTATGAGAGACCGGGGAAAGGGTCCCAGACGTGAAATGGAGTGAGAAACAGGCCGGTGCGGAAGGCAGCTCTCACCTCACCTCTTGTTTATGAGCCTAGTACCCTTGCCCCGGGTGTGCCTGCAGGCCATAAGCCAACCACCTAACTCAAAGGAACAACTCTGTAGGGAATTCCTGCTTCGGCTAAAAGAGCCATGCCTCAGGGTGGACGCATTGTGTGGTGTGCATGCGTGAGTGCACAGCAAGTGAGTCCAAAACCATTTTCCTTGTGAGACCCAGGCCCCGCAAGAAGCCAGAACACGACTCCCCACTGGCTCCATGAAACTAGCACTGCGGCCCCACTTTTGAATGGAAGTCTAATAGCTAGCTTTCTAACTCGAAGAAACAACACTGCAGAGAAACCGTGCTTTAGCTACCGTCGACCTCTCTGTGGGCGAAGCAGTTTAGGGTGTACTGTGGCTGAGAGCCTGGGGACGGTTTCAATATCGTAATATCGGGGGAGAGACAGGCCGGTACAGAAGGCAGCTCTCAACCCACATCATGGTTATGGGGCTAGTACCGTTGCCCAGGGTGTGTGTGCAGGCTTAAACACAGCCACCTAACTCGAAGGAAAACCTCGGTTGAGAGCCTGTGCTGCAGGTAAAACAGCTGCTCCTGAGGGTGGCAGCATTTTGTTGTGTGCGTGCGTGAGAGCACTGCAAGGGAGTCCAGACCCATTTTCCGTGTGGGACTCAGGCCCCGGCAGAAGACAGAACACGACTCCCCACTTGTTTCATGAAGCTAGCACTGCGGCCCCACTTTTGCATGGAAGTCTAATAGCAAGCGTTCTTTATTATTATTATTATGAAATGTTTTTATTGTTATGTTAATCCCCATACATTACATCATTAGTTTTAGATATAGTGTTCCATGATTCCTTGTTTGTGCATAACACCCAGTGCTCCATGCAGATCGTGCCCTGCTCAATACCCATCACCAGGCTAACCCATCCTCCCACCCCCCTCCCCTCTAGAACCCTCAGTTTGTTTTTCAGAGTCCATCGTCTCTCATGGTTCTTCTCCCCCTCCGATTTTCCCCCCTTCATTCTTCCCCTCCTGCTACATTCTTCTTCTTCTTTTGTTCTTTCTTAACATATATTGCATTATTGGTTTCAGAGGTACAGATCTGAGATTCAACAGTCTTGCACAATTCACAGCGCTTACCAGAACACATACCCTCCCCGGTGTCCAACACCCAGTGACCCCATCCCTCCCACCCCAGCCCCCACTCCAGCAACCCTCAGTTTGTTTCCTGAGATTAAGAATTCCTCATATCAGTGAGGTCATATGATGCATGTCTTTCTCTGTTTGACTTATTTCGCTCAGCATGATACCCTCCAGTTCCATCCACGTCGTTGCAGATGGCAAGATCTCATTCCTTTTGATGGCTGCAAAATATTCCATTGTATATATATATACCCCCTCTTCTTTATCCATTCATCTGTTGGTGGACATCTTGGCTCTTTCCACAGTTTGGCTATTGTGGACATTAATAGCAAGCGTTCTAACTCGGAGAAACAACACTGAAGAGAAACCGTGCTTTAGCTACCGACGACCTCTGTGTGGGAGGAAGCAGTTTAGGGTGTACGGTGGGTGAGAGCCTGGGGACGGGTTCCGTTTCCTAAAATCGAGGGAGAGACAGGCCGGAGAGAAGGCAGCTCTCAACTCACACCATGGTTATGGGGCTAGTACCGTTGCCCCAGGTGTGTGTGCAGGCTTCACGAAAACCGCCTAACTCGAAGGAAAAACTCGCTGGAGAATCCATGCTTCAGCTAAAAGAGCCGCTCTGGAAGGTGGAAGCATTATGTTGTGTGCGTGCATGAGAGCCCTGCAACGGAGTCCAAAGCTTTTTGTGAGTGAGCCTGAGGCCCCAGCAGAAGGCAGAACACGACTCCCCATGTGTTTCATCACGCTAGCACGGCAGCCCCACTTTTGCATGGAAGTCTAACAGCTAGTGTTCTCACTCGAAGAAACAACACTGTAGAGAAACCCTGCTTTAGCTACCGTCGACCTCTAGATGGAGGAAGTATTACACGGAGTACCGTGGCTGAGAGCCTGGGGAACGGGTTCCATACGTGAAACCAAGGGAGAAATAGGTCCGGGCAGAAGGCACCTCTGGACTCAGCTCTTGCTACCTGAAGCTAACACTACTGCTCCATGTGTGCTTGGAATGCTATGCGCTCCACACTGACTGGGAAGAAACAAGCCTGTAAAGAATCCCAGCTGCAGCTCATTCGCCTACCAGGCTACTAACACCAAGAATCAATGCTGTGGCGTTACTGCGCTTGAGCTAACATTGCCGTTCCTGAAGCCGCAGGAGTTGGATAGTGCTCGTGTATGAGAGACCGGGGAAAGGGTCCCAGACGTGAAATGGAGTGAGAAACAGGCCGGTGCGGAAGGCAGCTCTCAACTCACCTCTTGTTTATGAGGCTAGTACCCTTGCCCCGGGTGTGCCTGCAGGCCATAAGCCAACCACCTAACTCAAAGGAACAACTCTGTAGGGAATTCCTGCTTCGGCTAAAAGAGCCATGCCTCAGGGTGGACGCATTGTGTGGTGTGCATGCGTGAGTGCACAGCAAGTGAGTCCAAAACCATTTTCCTTGTGAGACCCAGGCCCCGCAAGAAGCCAGAACACGACTCCCCACTGGCTCCATGAAACTAGCACTGCGGCCCCACTTTTGAATGGAAGTCTAATAGCTAGCTTTCTAACTCGAAGAAACAACACTGCAGAGAAACCGTGCTTTAGCTACCGTCGACCTCTCTGTGGGCGAAGCAGTTTAGGGTGTACTGTGGCTGAGAGCCTGGGGACGGTTTCAATATCGTAATATCGGGGGAGAGACAGGCCGGTACAGAAGGCAGCTCTCAACCCACATCATGGTTATGGGGCTAGTACCGTTGCCCAGGGTGTGTGTGCAGGCTTAAACGAAGCCACCTAACTCGAAGGAAAAACTCGGTTGAGAGCCTGTGCTGCAGGTAAAACAGCTGCTCCTGAGGGTGGCAGCATTTTGTTGTGTGCGTGCGTGAGAGCCCTGCAAGGGAGTCCAGACCCATTTTCCGTGTGGGACTCAGGCCCCGGCAGAAGACAGAACACGACTCCCCACTTGTTTCATGAAGCTAGCACTGCGGCCCCACTTTTGCATGGAAGTCTAATAGCAAGCGTTCTTTTTTATTATTATTATGAAATGTTTTTATTGTTATGTTAATCCCCATACATTACATCATTAGTTTTAGATATAGTGTTCCATGATTCCTTGTTTGTGCATAACACCCAGTGCTCCATGCAGATCGTGCCCTGCTCAATCCCCATCACCAGGCTAACCCATCCTCCCACCCCCCTCCCCTCTAGAACCCTCAGTTTGTTTTTCAGAGTCCATCGTCTCTCATGGTTCTTCTCCCCCTCCGATTTTCCCCCCTTCATTCTTCCCCTCCTGCTACATTCTTCTTCTTCTTTTGTTCTTTCTTAACATATATTGCATTATTGGTTTCAGAGGTACAGATCTGAGATTCAACAGTCTTGCACAATTCACAGCGCTTACCAGAACACATACCCTCCCCGGTGTCCAACACCCAGTGACCCCATCCCTCCCACCCCAGCCCCCACTCCAGCAACCCTCAGTTTGTTTCCTGAGATTAAGAATTCCTCATATCAGTGAGGTCATATGATGCATGTCTTTCTCTGTTTCACTTATTTCGCTCAGCATGATACCCTCCAGTTCCATCCACGTCGTTGCAGATGGCAAGATCTCATTCCTTTTGATGGCTGCAAAATATTCCATTGTATATATATATACCCCCTCTTCTTTATCCATTCATCTGTTGGTGGACATCTTGGCTCTTTCCACAGTTTGGCTATTGTGGACATTAATAGCAAGCGTTCTAACTCGGAGAAACAACACTGAAGAGAAACCGTGCTTTAGCTACCGACGACCTCTGTGTGGGAGGAAGCAGTTTAGGGTGTACGGTGGGTGAGAGCCTGGGGACGGGTTCCGTTTCCTAAAATCGAGGGAGAGACAGGCCGGAGAGAAGGCAGCTCTCAACTCACACCATGGTTATGGGGCTAGTACCGTTGCCCCGGGTGTGTGTGCAGGCTTCACGAAAACCGCCTAACTCGAAGGAAAAACTCGCTGGAGAATCCATGCTTCAGCTAAAAGAGCCGCTCTGGAAGGTGGAAGCATTATGTTGTGTGCGTGCATGAGAGCCCTGCAACGGAGTCCAAAGCTTTTTGTGAGTGAGCCTGAGGCCCCAGCAGAAGGCAGAACACGACTCCCCATGTGTTTCATCACGCTAGCACGGCAGCCCCACTTTTGCATGGAAGTCTAACAGCTAGTGTTCTCACTCGAAGAAACAACACTGTAGAGAAACCCTGCTTTAGCTACCGTCGACCTCTAGATGGAGGAAGTATTACACGGACTACCGTGGCTGAGAGCCTGGGGAACGGGTTCCATACGTGAAACCAAGGGAGAAATAGGTC
Source organism: Halichoerus grypus (assembly GCF_964656455.1). Taxonomy (NCBI): domain Eukaryota; kingdom Metazoa; phylum Chordata; class Mammalia; order Carnivora; family Phocidae; genus Halichoerus; species Halichoerus grypus. The sequence continues at coordinate 67,898,106 of NC_135722.1, read as the reverse complement.
CGGGCAGAAGGCACCTCTGGACTCAGCTCTTGCTACCTGAAGCTAATACTACTGCTCCATGTGTGCTTGGAATGCTATGTGCTCCACACTGACTGGGAAGAAACAAGCCTGTAAAGAATCCCAGCTGCAGCTCATTCGCCTACCAGGCTCCTAACACCAAGAATCAATGCTGTGGCGTTACTGCGCTTGAGCTAACATTGCCGTTCCTGAAGCCGCAGGAGTTGTATAGTGCTCGTGTATGAGAGACCGGGGAAAGGGTCCCAGACGTGAAATGGAGTGAGAAACAGGCCGGTGCGGAAGGCAGCTCTCACCTCACCTCTTGTTTATGAGCCTAGTACCCTTGCCCCGGGTGTGCCTGCAGGCCATAAGCCAACCACCTAACTCAAAGGAACAACTCTGTAGGGAATTCCTGCTTCGGCTAAAAGAGCCATGCCTCAGGGTGGACGCATTGTGTGGTGTGCATGCGTGAGTGCACAGCAAGTGAGTCCAAAACCATTTTCCTTGTGAGACCCAGGCCCCGCAAGAAGCCAGAACACGACTCCCCACTGGCTCCATGAAACTAGCACTGCGGCCCCACTTTTGAATGGAAGTCTAATAGCTAGCTTTCTAACTCGAAGAAACAACACTGCAGAGAAACCGTGCTTTAGCTACCGTCGACCTCTCTGTGGGCGAAGCAGTTTAGGGTGTACTGTGGCTGAGAGCCTGGGGACGGTTTCAATATCGTAATATCGGGGGAGAGACAGGCCGGTACAGAAGGCAGCTCTCAACCCACATCATGGTTATGGGGCTAGTACCGTTGCCCAGGGTGTGTGTGCAGGCTTAAACACAGCCACCTAACTCGAAGGAAAACCTCGGTTGAGAGCCTGTGCTGCAGGTAAAACAGCTGCTCCTGAGGGTGGCAGCATTTTGTTGTGTGCGTGCGTGAGAGCACTGCAAGGGAGTCCAGACCCATTTTCCGTGTGGGACTCAGGCCCCGGCAGAAGACAGAACACGACTCCCCACTTGTTTCATGAAGCTAGCACTGCGGCCCCACTTTTGCATGGAAGTCTAATAGCAAGCGTTCTTTATTATTATTATTATGAAATGTTTTTATTGTTATGTTAATCCCCATACATTACATCATTAGTTTTAGATATAGTGTTCCATGATTCCTTGTTTGTGCATAACACCCAGTGCTCCATGCAGATCGTGCCCTGCTCAATACCCATCACCAGGCTAACCCATCCTCCCACCCCCCTCCCCTCTAGAACCCTCAGTTTGTTTTTCAGAGTCCATCGTCTCTCATGGTTCTTCTCCCCCTCCGATTTTCCCCCCTTCATTCTTCCCCTCCTGCTACATTCTTCTTCTTCTTTTGTTCTTTCTTAACATATATTGCATTATTGGTTTCAGAGGTACAGATCTGAGATTCAACAGTCTTGCACAATTCACAGCGCTTACCAGAACACATACCCTCCCCGGTGTCCAACACCCAGTGACCCCATCCCTCCCACCCCAGCCCCCACTCCAGCAACCCTCAGTTTGTTTCCTGAGATTAAGAATTCCTCATATCAGTGAGGTCATATGATGCATGTCTTTCTCTGTTTGACTTATTTCGCTCAGCATGATACCCTCCAGTTCCATCCACGTCGTTGCAGATGGCAAGATCTCATTCCTTTTGATGGCTGCAAAATATTCCATTGTATATATATATACCCCCTCTTCTTTATCCATTCATCTGTTGGTGGACATCTTGGCTCTTTCCACAGTTTGGCTATTGTGGACATTAATAGCAAGCGTTCTAACTCGGAGAAACAACACTGAAGAGAAACCGTGCTTTAGCTACCGACGACCTCTGTGTGGGAGGAAGCAGTTTAGGGTGTACGGTGGGTGAGAGCCTGGGGACGGGTTCCGTTTCCTAAAATCGAGGGAGAGACAGGCCGGAGAGAAGGCAGCTCTCAACTCACACCATGGTTATGGGGCTAGTACCGTTGCCCCAGGTGTGTGTGCAGGCTTCACGAAAACCGCCTAACTCGAAGGAAAAACTCGCTGGAGAATCCATGCTTCAGCTAAAAGAGCCGCTCTGGAAGGTGGAAGCATTATGTTGTGTGCGTGCATGAGAGCCCTGCAACGGAGTCCAAAGCTTTTTGTGAGTGAGCCTGAGGCCCCAGCAGAAGGCAGAACACGACTCCCCATGTGTTTCATCACGCTAGCACGGCAGCCCCACTTTTGCATGGAAGTCTAACAGCTAGTGTTCTCACTCGAAGAAACAACACTGTAGAGAAACCCTGCTTTAGCTACCGTCGACCTCTAGATGGAGGAAGTATTACACGGAGTACCGTGGCTGAGAGCCTGGGGAACGGGTTCCATACGTGAAACCAAGGGAGAAATAGGTCCGGGCAGAAGGCACCTCTGGACTCAGCTCTTGCTACCTGAAGCTAACACTACTGCTCCATGTGTGCTTGGAATGCTATGCGCTCCACACTGACTGGGAAGAAACAAGCCTGTAAAGAATCCCAGCTGCAGCTCATTCGCCTACCAGGCTACTAACACCAAGAATCAATGCTGTGGCGTTACTGCGCTTGAGCTAACATTGCCGTTCCTGAAGCCGCAGGAGTTGTATAGTGCTCGTGTATGAGAGACCGGGGAAAGGGTCCCAGACGTGAAATGGAGTGAGAAACAGGCCGGTGCGGAAGGCAGCTCTCAACTCACCTCTTGTTTATGAGGCTAGTACCCTTGCCCCGGGTGTGCCTGCAGGCCATAAGCCAACCACCTAACTCAAAGGAACAACTCTGTAGGGAATTCCTGCTTCGGCTAAAAGAGCCATGCCTCAGGGTGGACGCATTGTGTGGTGTGCATGCGTGAGTGCACAGCAAGTGAGTCCAAAACCATTTTCCTTGTGAGACCCAGGCCCCGCAAGAAGCCAGAACACGACTCCCCACTGGCTCCATGAAACTAGCACTGCGGCCCCACTTTTGAATGGAAGTCTAATAGCTAGCTTTCTAACTCGAAGAAACAACACTGCAGAGAAACCGTGCTTTAGCTACCGTCGACCTCTCTGTGGGCGAAGCAGTTTAGGGTGTACTGTGGCTGAGAGCCTGGGGACGGTTTCAATATCGTAATATCGGGGGAGAGACAGGCCGGTACAGAAGGCAGCTCTCAACCCACATCATGGTTATGGGGCTAGTACCGTTGCCCAGGGTGTGTGTGCAGGCTTAAACGAAGCCACCTAACTCGAAGGAAAAACTCGGTTGAGAGCCTGTGCTGCAGGTAAAACAGCTGCTCCTGAGGGTGGCAGCATTTTGTTGTGTGCGTGCGTGAGAGCCCTGCAAGGGAGTCCAGACCCATTTTCCGTGTGGGACTCAGGCCCCGGCAGAAGACAGAACACGACTCCCCACTTGTTTCATGAAGCTAGCACTGCGGCCCCACTTTTGCATGGAAGTCTAATAGCAAGCGTTCTTTTTTATTATTATTATGAAATGTTTTTATTGTTATGTTAATCCCCATACATTACATCATTAGTTTTAGATATAGTGTTCCATGATTCCTTGTTTGTGCATAACACCCAGTGCTCCATGCAGATCGTGCCCTGCTCAATCCCCATCACCAGGCTAACCCATCCTCCCACCCCCCTCCCCTCTAGAACCCTCAGTTTGTTTTTCAGAGTCCATCGTCTCTCATGGTTCTTCTCCCCCTCCGATTTTCCCCCCTTCATTCTTCCCCTCCTGCTACATTCTTCTTCTTCTTTTGTTCTTTCTTAACATATATTGCATTATTGGTTTCAGAGGTACAGATCTGAGATTCAACAGTCTTGCACAATTCACAGCGCTTACCAGAACACATACCCTCCCCGGTGTCCAACACCCAGTGACCCCATCCCTCCCACCCCAGCCCCCACTCCAGCAACCCTCAGTTTGTTTCCTGAGATTAAGAATTCCTCATATCAGTGAGGTCATATGATGCATGTCTTTCTCTGTTTGACTTATTTCGCTCAGCATGATACCCTCCAGTTCCATCCACGTCGTTGCAGATGGCAAGATCTCATTCCTTTTGATGGCTGCAAAATATTCCATTGTATATATATATATACCCCCTCTTCTTTATCCATTCATCTGTTGGTGGACATCTTGGCTCTTTCCACAGTTTGGCTATTGTGGACATTAATAGCAAGCGTTCTAACTCGGAGAAACAACACTGAAGAGAAACCGTGCTTTAGCTACCGACGACCTCTGTGTGGGAGGAAGCAGTTTAGGGTGTACGGTGGGTGAGAGCCTGGGGACGGGTTCCGTTTCCTAAAATCGAGGGAGAGACAGGCCGGAGAGAAGGCAGCTCTCAACTCACACCATGGTTATGGGGCTAGTACCGTTGCCCCGGGTGTGTGTGCAGGCTTCACGAAAACCGCCTAACTCGAAGGAAAAACTCGCTGGAGAATCCATGCTTCAGCTAAAAGAGCCGCTCTTGAAGGTGGAAGCCTTATGTTGTGTGCGTGCATGAGAGCCCTGCAACGGAGTCCAAAGCTTTTTGTGAGTGAGCCTCAGGCCCCAGCAGAAGGCAGAACACGACTCCCCATGTGTTTCATCACGCTAGCACGGCAGCCCCACTTTTGCATGGAAGTCTAACAGCTAGTGTTCTCACTCGAAGAAACAACACTGTAGAGAAACCCTGCTTTAGCTACCGTCGACCTCTAGATGGAGGAAGTATTACACGGACTACCGTGGCTGAGAGCCTGGGGAACGGGTTCCATACGTGAAACCAAGGGAGAAATAGGTCCGGGCAGAAGGCACCTCTGGACTCAGCTCTTACTACCTGAAGCTAACACTACTGCTCCATGTGTGCTTGGAATGCTATGTGCTCCACACTGACTGGGAAGAAACAAGCCTGTAAAGAATCCCAGCTGCAGCTCACTCACCTACCAGGCTCCTAACACCAAGAATCAATGCTGTGGCGTTACTGCGCTTGAGCTAACATTGCCGTTCCTGAAGCCGCAGGAGTTGTATAGTGCTCGTGTATGAGAGACCGGGGAAAGGGTCCCAGACGTGAAATGGAGTGAGAAACAGGCCGGTGCGGAAGGCAGCTCTCAACTCACCTCTTGTTTTTGAGGCTAGTACCCTTGCCCCGGGTGTGCCTGCAGGCCATAAGCCAACCACCTAACTCAAAGGAACAACTCTGTAGGGAATTCCTGCTTCGGCTAAAAGAGCCATGCCTCAGGGTGGACGCATTGTGTGGTGTGCATGCGTGAGTGCACAGCAAGTGAGTCCAAAACCATTTTCCTTGTGAGACCCAGGCCCCGCAAGAAGCCAGAACACGACTCCCCACGGGCTCCATGAAACTAGTACTGCGGCCCCACTTTTGAATGGAAGTCTAATAGCTAGCTTTCTAACTCGAAGAAACAACACTGCAGAGAAACCGTGCTTTAGCTACCGTCGACCTCTCTGTGGGCGAATCAGTTTAGGGTGTACTGTGGCTGAGAGCCTGGGGACGGTTTCAATATCGTAATATCGGGGGAGAGACAGGCCGGTACAGAAGGCAGCTCTCAACCCACATCATGTTTATGGGGCTAGTACCGTTGCCCAGGGTGTGTGTGCAGGCTTAAACGAAGCCACCTAACTCGAAGGAAAAACTCGGTTGAGAGCCTGTGCTGCAGGTAAAACAGCTGCTCCTGAGGGTGGCAGCATTTTGTTGTGTGCGTGCGTGAGAGCCCTGCAAGGGAGTCCAGACCCATTTTCCGTGTGCGACTCAGGCCCCGGCAGAAGACAGAACACGACTCCCCACTTGTTTCATGAAGCTAGCACTGCGGCCCCACTTTTGCATGGAAGTCTAATAGCAAGCGTTCTTTTTTATTATTATTATGAAATGTTTTTATTGTTATGTTAATCCCCATACATTACATCATTAGTTTTAGATATAGTGTTCCATGATTCCTTGTTTGTGCATAACACCCAGTGCTCCATGCAGATCGTGCCCTGCTCAATACCCATCACCAGGCTAACCCATCCTCCCACCCCCCTCCCCTCTAGAACCCTCAGTTTGTTTTTCAGAGTCCATCGTCTCTCATGGTTCTTCTCCCCCTCCGATTTTCCCCCCTTCATTCTTCCCCTCCTGCTACATTCTTCTTCTTCTTTTGTTCTTTCTTAACATATATTGCATTATTGGTTTCAGAGGTACAGATCTGAGATTCAACAGTCTTGCACAATTCACAGCGCTTACCAGAACACATACCCTCCCCGGTGTCCAACACCCAGTGACCCCATCCCTCCCACCCCAGCCCCCACTCCAGCAACCCTCAGTTTGTTTCCTGAGATTAAGAATTCCTCATATCAGTGAGGTCATATGATGCATGTCTTTCTCTGTTTGACTTATTTCGCTCAGCATGATACCCTCCAGTTCCATCCACGTCGTTGCAGATGGCAAGATCTCATTCCTTTTGATGGCTGCAAAATATTCCATTGTATATATATATACCCCCTCTTCTTTATCCATTCATCTGTTGGTGGACATCTTGGCTCTTTCCACAGTTTGGCTATTGTGGACATTAATAGCAAGCGTTCTAACTCGGAGAAACAACACTGAAGAGAAACCGTGCTTTAGCTACCGACGACCTCTGTGTGGGAGGAAGCAGTTTAGGGTGTACGGTGGGTGAGAGCCTGGGGACGGGTTCCGTTTCCTAAAATCGAGGGAGAGACAGGCCGGAGAGAAGGCAGCTCTCAACTCACACCATGGTTATGGGGCTAGTACCGTTGCCCCGGGTGTGTGTGCAGGCTTCACGAAAACCGCCTAACTCGAAGGAAAAACTCGCTGGAGAATCCATGCTTCAGCTAAAAGAGCCGCTCTGGAAGGTGGAAGCATTATGTTGTGTGCGTGCATGAGAGCCCTGCAACGGAGTCCAAAGCTTTTTGTGAGTGAGCCTGAGGCCCCAGCAGAAGGCAGAACACGACTCCCCATGTGTTTCATCACGCTAGCACGGCAGCCCCACTTTTGCATGGAAGTCTAACAGCTAGTGTTCTCACTCGAAGAAACAACACTGTAGAGAAACCCTGCTTTAGCTACCGTCGACCTCTAGATGGAGGAAGTATTACAAGGACTACCGTGGCTGAGAGCCTGGGGAACGGGTTCCATACGTGAAACCAAGGGAGAAATAGGTCCGGGCAGAAGGCACCTCTGGACTCAGCTCTTGCTACCTGAAGCTAATACTACTGCTCCATGTGTGCTTGGAATGCTATGTGCTCCACACTGACTGGGAAGAAACAAGCCTGTAAAGAATCCCAGCTGCAGCTCATTCGCCTACCAGGCTCCTAACACCAAGAATCAATGCTGTGGCGTTACTGCGCTTGAGCTAACATTGCCGTTCCTGAAGCCGCAGGAGTTGTATAGTGCTCGTGTATGAGAGACCGGGGAAAGGGTCCCAGACGTGAAATGGAGTGAGAAACAGGCCGGTGCGGAAGGCAGCTCTCAACTCACCTCTTCTTTATGAGCCTAGTACCCTTGCCCCGGGTGTGCCTGCAGGCCATAAGCCAACCACCTAACTCAAAGGAACAACTCTGTAGGGAATTCCTGCTTCGGCTAAAAGAGCCATGCCTCAGGGTGGACGCATTGTGTGGTGTGCATGCGTGAGTGCACAGCAAGTGAGTCCAAAACCATTTTCCTTGTGAGACCCAGGCCCCGCAAGAAGCCAGAACACGACTCCCCACTGGCTCCATGAAACTAGCACTGCGGCCCCACTTTTGAATGGAAGTCTAATAGCTAGCTTTCTAACTCGAAGAAACAACACTGCAGAGAAACCGTGCTTTAGCTACCGTCGACCTCTCTGTGGGCGAAGCAGTTTAGGGTGTACTGTGGCTGAGAGCCTGGGGACGGTTTCAATATCGTAATATCGGGGGAGAGACAGGCCGGTACAGAAGGCAGCTCTCAACCCACATCATGGTTATGGGGCTAGTACCGTTGCCCAGGGTGTGTGTGCAGGCTTAAACACAGCCACCTAACTCGAAGGAAAACCTCGGTTGAGAGCCTGTGCTGCAGGTAAAACAGCTGCTCCTGAGGGTGGCAGCATTTTGTTGTGTGCGTGCGTGAGAGCACTGCAAGGGAGTCCAGACCCATTTTCCGTGTGGGACTCAGGCCCCGGCAGAAGACAGAACACGACTCCCCACTTGTTTCATGAAGCTAGCACTGCGGCCCCACTTTTGCATGGAAGTCTAATAGCAAGCGTTCTTTATTATTATTATTATGAAATGTTTTTATTGTTACGTTAATCCCCATACATTACATCATTAGTTTTAGATATAGTGTTCCATGATTCCTTGTTTGTGCATAACACCCAGTGCTCCATGCAGATCGTGCCCTGCTCAATACCCATCACCAGGCTAACCCATCCTCCCACCCCCCTCCCCTCTAGAACCCTCAGTTTGTTTTTCAGAGTCCATCGTCTCTCATGGTTCTTCTCCCCCTCCGATTTTCCCCCCTTCATTCTTCCCCTCCTGCTACATTCTTCTTCTTCTTTTGTTCTTTCTTAACATATATTGCATTATTGGTTTCAGAGGTACAGATCTGAGATTCAACAGTCTTGCACAATTCACAGCGCTTACCAGAACACATACCCTCCCCGGTGTCCAACACCCAGTGACCCCATCCCTCCCACCCCAGCCCCCACTCCAGCAACCCTCAGTTTGTTTCCTGAGATTAAGAATTCCTCATATCAGTGAGGTCATATGATGCATGTCTTTCTCTGTTTGACTTATTTCGCTCAGCATGATACCCTCCAGTTCCATCCACGTCGTTGCAGATGGCAAGATCTCATTCCTTTTGATGGCTGCAAAATATTCCATTTTATATATATATACCCCCTCTTCTTTATCCATTCATCTGTTGGTGGACATCTTGGCTCTTTCCACAGTTTGGCTATTGTGGACATTAATAGCAAGCGTTCTAACTCGGAGAAACAACACTGAAGAGAAACCGTGCTTTAGCTACCGACGACCTCTGTGTGGGAGAAAGCAGTTTAGGGTGTACGGTGGGTGAGAGCCTGGGGACGGGTTCCGTTTCCTAAAATCGAGGGAGAGACAGGCCGGAGAGAAGGCAGCTCTCAACTCACACCATGGTTATGGGGCTAGTACCGTTGCCCCAGGTGTGTGTGCAGGCTTCACGAAAACCGCCTAACTCGAAGGAAAAACTCGCTGGAGAATCCATGCTTCAGCTAAAAGAGCCGCTCTGGAAGGTGGAAGCATTATGTTGTGTGCGTGCATGAGAGCCCTGCAACGGAGTCCAAAGCTTTTTGTGAGTGAGCCTGAGGCCCCAGCAGAAGGCAGAACACGACTCCCCATGTGTTTCATCACGCTAGCACGGCAGCCCCACTTTTGCATGGAAGTCTAACAGCTAGTGTTCTCACTCGAAGAAACAACACTGTAGAGAAACCCTGCTTTAGCTACCGTCGACCTCTAGATGGAGGAAGTATTACACGGACTACCGTGGCTGAGAGCCTGGGGAACGGGTTCCATACGTGAAACCAAGGGAGAAATAGGTCCGGGCAGAAGGCACCTCTGGACTCAGCTCTTGCTACCTGAAGCTAACACTACTGCTCCATGTGTGCTTGGAATGCTATGTGCTCCACAGTGACTGGGAAGAAACAAGCCTGTAAAGAATCCCAGCTGCAGCTCACTCGCCTACCAGGCTCCTAACACCAAGAATCAATGCTGTGGCGTTACTGCGCTTGAGCTAACATTGCCGTTCCTGAAGCCGCAGGAGTTGTATAGTGCTCGTGTATGAGAGACCGGGGAAAGGGTCCCAGACGTGAAATGGAGTGAGAAACAGGCCGGTGCGGAAGGCAGCTCTCAACTCACCTCTTGTTTATGAGGCTAGTACCCTTGCCCCGGGTGTGCCTGCAGGCCATAAGCCAACCACCTAACTCAAAGGAACAACTCTGTAGGGAATTCCTGCTTCGGCTAAAAGAGCCATGCCTCAGGGTGGACGCATTGTGTGGTGTGCATGCGTGAGTGCACAGCAAGTGAGTCCAAAACCATTTTCCTTGTGAGACCCAGGCCCCGCAAGAAGCCAGAACACGACTCCCCACTGGCTCCATGAAACTAGCACTGCGGCCCCACTTTTGAATGGAAGTCTAATAGCTAGCTTTCTAACTCGAAGAAACAACACTGCAGAGAAACCGTGCTTTAGCTACCGTCGACCTCTCTGTGGGCGAAGCAGTTTAGGGTGTACTGTGGCTGAGAGCCTGGGGACGGTTTCAATATCGTAATATCGGGGGAGAGACAGGCCGGTACAGAAGGCAGCTCTCAACCCACATCATGGTTATGGGGCTAGTACCGTTGCCCAGGGTGTGTGTGCAGGCTTAAACGAAGCCACCTAACTCGAAGGAAAAACTCGGTTGAGAGCCTGTGCTGCAGGTAAAACAGCTGCTCCTGAGGGTGGCAGCATTTTGTTGTGTGCGTGCGTGAGAGCCCTGCAAGGGAGTCCAGACCCATTTTCCGTGTGGGACTCAGGCCCCGGCAGAAGACAGAACACGACTCCCCACTTGTTTCATGAAGCTAGCACTGCGGCCCCACTTTTGCATGGAAGTCTAATAGCAAGCGTTCTTTTTTATTATTATTATGAAATGTTTTTATTGTTATGTTAATCCCCATACATTACATCATTAGTTTTAGATATAGTGTTCCATGATTCCTTGTTTGTGCATAACACCCAGTGCTCCATGCAGATCGTGCCCTGCTCAATCCCCATCACCAGGCTAACCCATCCTCCCACCCCCCTCCCCTCTAGAACCCTCAGTTTGTTTTTCAGAGTCCATCGTCTCTCATGGTTCTTCTCCCCCTCCGATTTTCCCCCCTTCATTCTTCCCCTCCTGCTACATTCTTCTTCTTCTTTTGTTCTTTCTTAACATATATTGCATTATTGGTTTCAGAGGTACAGATCTGAGATTCAACAGTCTTGCACAATTCACAGCGCTTACCAGAACACATACCCTCCCCGGTGTCCAACACCCAGTGACCCCATCCCTCCCACCCCAGCCCCCACTCCAGCAACCCTCAGTTTGTTTCCTGAGATTAAGAATTCCTCATATCAGTGAGGTCATATGATGCATGTCTTTCTCTGTTTGACTTATTTCGCTCAGCATGATACCCTCCAGTTCCATCCACGTCGTTGCAGATGGCAAGATCTCATTCCTTTTGATGGCTGCAAAATATTCCATTGTATATATATATATACCCCCTCTTCTTTATCCATTCATCTGTTGGTGGACATCTTGGCTCTTTCCACAGTTTGGCTATTGTGGACATTAATAGCAAGCGTTCTAACTCGGAGAAACAACACTGAAGAGAAACCGTGCTTTAGCTACCGACGACCTCTGTGTGGGAGGAAGCAGTTTAGGGTGTACGGTGGGTGAGAGCCTGGGGACGGGTTCCGTTTCCTAAAATCGAGGGAGAGACAGGCCGGAGAGAAGGCAGCTCTCAACTCACACCATGGTTATGGGGCTAGTACCGTTGCCCCGGGTGTGTGTGCAGGCTTCACGAAAACCGCCTAACTCGAAGGAAAAACTCGCTGGAGAATCCATGCTTCAGCTAAAAGAGCCGCTCTTGAAGGTGGAAGCCTTATGTTGTGTGCGTGCATGAGAGCCCTGCAACGGAGTCCAAAGCTTTTTGTGAGTGAGCCTCAGGCCCCAGCAGAAGGCAGAACACGACTCCCCATGTGTTTCATCACGCTAGCACGGCAGCCCCACTTTTGCATGGAAGTCTAACAGCTAGTGTTCTCACTCGAAGAAACAACACTGTAGAGAAACCCTGCTTTAGCTACCGTCGACCTCTAGATGGAGGAAGTATTACACGGACTACCGTGGCTGAGAGCCTGGGGAACGGGTTCCATACGTGAAACCAAGGGAGAAATAGGTCCGGGCAGAAGGCACCTCTGGACTCAGCTCTTACTACCTGAAGCTAACACTACTGCTCCATGTGTGCTTGGAATGCTATGTGCTCCACACTGACTGGGAAGAAACAAGCCTGTAAAGAATCCCAGCTGCAGCTCACTCACCTACCAGGCTCCTAACACCAAGAATCAATGCTGTGGCGTTACTGCGCTTGAGCTAACATTGCCGTTCCTGAAGCCGCAGGAGTTGTATAGTGCTCGTGTATGAGAGACCGGGGAAAGGGTCCCAGACGTGAAATGGAGTGAGAAACAGGCCGGTGCGGAAGGCAGCTCTCAACTCACCTCTTGTTTTTGAGGCTAGTACCCTTGCCCCGGGTGTGCCTGCAGGCCATAAGCCAACCACCTAACTCAAAGGAACAACTCTGTAGGGAATTCCTGCTTCGGCTAAAAGAGCCATGCCTCAGGGTGGACGCATTGTGTGGTGTGCATGCGTGAGTGCACAGCAAGTGAGTCCAAAACCATTTTCCTTGTGAGACCCAGGCCCCGCAAGAAGCCAGAACACGACTCCCCACGGGCTCCATGAAACTAGTACTGCGGCCCCACTTTTGAATGGAAGTCTAATAGCTAGCTTTCTAACTCGAAGAAACAACACTGCAGAGAAACCGTGCTTTAGCTACCGTCGACCTCTCTGTGGGCGAATCAGTTTAGGGTGTACTGTGGCTGAGAGCCTGGGGACGGTTTCAATATCGTAATATCGGGGGAGAGACAGGCCGGTACAGAAGGCAGCTCTCAACCCACATCATGTTTATGGGGCTAGTACCGTTGCCCAGGGTGTGTGTGCAGGCTTAAACGAAGCCACCTAACTCGAAGGAAAAACTCGGTTGAGAGCCTGTGCTGCAGGTAAAACAGCTGCTCCTGAGGGTGGCAGCATTTTGTTGTGTGCGTGCGTGAGAGCCCTGCAAGGGAGTCCAGACCCATTTTCCGTGTGCGACTCAGGCCCCGGCAGAAGACAGAACACGACTCCCCACTTGTTTCATGAAGCTAGCACTGCGGCCCCACTTTTGCATGGAAGTCTAATAGCAAGCGTTCTTTTTTATTATTATTATGAAATGTTTTTATTGTTATGTTAATCCCCATACATTACATCATTAGTTTTAGATATAGTGTTCCATGATTCCTTGTTTGTGCATAACACCCAGTGCTCCATGCAGATCGTGCCCTGCTCAATACCCATCACCAGGCTAACCCATCCTCCCACCCCCCTCCCCTCTAGAACCCTCAGTTTGTTTTTCAGAGTCCATCGTCTCTCATGGTTCTTCTCCCCCTCCGATTTTCCCCCCTTCATTCTTCCCCTCCTGCTACATTCTTCTTCTTCTTTTGTTCTTTCTTAACATATATTGCATTATTGGTTTCAGAGGTACAGATCTGAGATTCAACAGTCTTGCACAATTCACAGCGCTTACCAGAACACATACCCTCCCCGGTGTCCAACACCCAGTGACCCCATCCCTCCCACCCCAGCCCCCACTCCAGCAACCCTCAGTTTGTTTCCTGAGATTAAGAATTCCTCATATCAGTGAGGTCATATGATGCATGTCTTTCTCTGTTTGACTTATTTCGCTCAGCATGATACCCTCCAGTTCCATCCACGTCGTTGCAGATGGCAAGATCTCATTCCTTTTGATGGCTGCAAAATATTCCATTGTATATATATATACCCCCTCTTCTTTATCCATTCATCTGTTGGTGGACATCTTGGCTCTTTCCACAGTTTGGCTATTGTGGACATTAATAGCAAGCGTTCTAACTCGGAGAAACAACACTGAAGAGAAACCGTGCTTTAGCTACCGACGACCTCTGTGTGGGAGGAAGCAGTTTAGGGTGTACGGTGGGTGAGAGCCTGGGGACGGGTTCCGTTTCCTAAAATCGAGGGAGAGACAGGCCGGAGAGAAGGCAGCTCTCAACTCACACCATGGTTATGGGGCTAGTACCGTTGCCCCGGGTGTGTGTGCAGGCTTCACGAAAACCGCCTAACTCGAAGGAAAAACTCGCTGGAGAATCCATGCTTCAGCTAAAAGAGCCGCTCTGGAAGGTGGAAGCATTATGTTGTGTGCGTGCATGAGAGCCCTGCAACGGAGTCCAAAGCTTTTTGTGAGTGAGCCTGAGGCCCCAGCAGAAGGCAGAACACGACTCCCCATGTGTTTCATCACGCTAGCACGGCAGCCCCACTTTTGCATGGAAGTCTAACAGCTAGTGTTCTCACTCGAAGAAACAACACTGTAGAGAAACCCTGCTTTAGCTACCGTCGACCTCTAGATGGAGGAAGTATTACAAGGACTACCGTGGCTGAGAGCCTGGGGAACGGGTTCCATACGTGAAACCAAGGGAGAAATAGGTCCGGGCAGAAGGCACCTCTGGACTCAGCTCTTGCTACCTGAAGCTAATACTACTGCTCCATGTGTGCTTGGAATGCTATGTGCTCCACACTGACTGGGAAGAAACAAGCCTGTAAAGAATCCCAGCTGCAGCTCATTCGCCTACCAGGCTCCTAACACCAAGAATCAATGCTGTGGCGTTACTGCGCTTGAGCTAACATTGCCGTTCCTGAAGCCGCAGGAGTTGTATAGTGCTCGTGTATGAGAGACCGGGGAAAGGGTCCCAGACGTGAAATGGAGTGAGAAACAGGCCGGTGCGGAAGGCAGCTCTCAACTCACCTCTTCTTTATGAGCCTAGTACCCTTGCCCCGGGTGTGCCTGCAGGCCATAAGCCAACCACCTAACTCAAAGGAACAACTCTGTAGGGAATTCCTGCTTCGGCTAAAAGAGCCATGCCTCAGGGTGGACGCATTGTGTGGTGTGCATGCGTGAGTGCACAGCAAGTGAGTCCAAAACCATTTTCCTTGTGAGACCCAGGCCCCGCAAGAAGCCAGAACACGACTCCCCACTGGCTCCATGAAACTAGCACTGCGGCCCCACTTTTGAATGGAAGTCTAATAGCTAGCTTTCTAACTCGAAGAAACAACACTGCAGAGAAACCGTGCTTTAGCTACCGTCGACCTCTCTGTGGGCGAAGCAGTTTAGGGTGTACTGTGGCTGAGAGCCTGGGGACGGTTTCAATATCGTAATATCGGGGGAGAGACAGGCCGGTACAGAAGGCAGCTCTCAACCCACATCATGGTTATGGGGCTAGTACCGTTGCCCAGGGTGTGTGTGCAGGCTTAAACACAGCCACCTAACTCGAAGGAAAACCTCGGTTGAGAGCCTGTGCTGCAGGTAAAACAGCTGCTCCTGAGGGTGGCAGCATTTTGTTGTGTGCGTGCGTGAGAGCACTGCAAGGGAGTCCAGACCCATTTTCCGTGTGGGACTCAGGCCCCGGCAGAAGACAGAACACGACTCCCCACTTGTTTCATGAAGCTAGCACTGCGGCCCCACTTTTGCATGGAAGTCTAATAGCAAGCGTTCTTTTTTATTATTATTATGAAATGTTTTTATTGTTATGTTAATCCCCATACATTACATCATTAGTTTTAGATATAGTGTTCCATGATTCCTTGTTTGTGCATAACACCCAGTGCTCCATGCAGATCGTGCCCTGCTCAATACCCATCACCAGGCTAACCCATCCTCCCACCCCCCTCCCCTCTAGAACCCTCAGTTTGTTTTTCAGAGTCCATCGTCTCTCATGGTTCTTCTCCCCCTCCGATTTTCCCCCCTTCATTCTTCCCCTCCTGCTACATTCTTCTTCTTCTTTTGTTCTTTCTTAACATATATTGCATTATTGGTTTCAGAGGTACAGATCTGAGATTCAACAGTCTTGCACAATTCACAGCGCTTACCAGAACACATACCCTCCCCGGTGTCCAACACCCAGTGACCCCATCCCTCCCACCCCAGCCCCCACTCCAGCAACCCTCAGTTTGTTTCCTGAGATTAAGAATTCCTCATATCAGTGAGGTCATATGATGCATGTCTTTCTCTGTTTGACTTATTTCGCTCAGCATGATACCCTCCAGTTCCATCCACGTCGTTGCAGATGGCAAGATCTCATTCCTTTTGATGGCTGCAAAATATTCCATTGTATATATATATACCCCCTCTTCTTTATCCATTCATCTGTTGGTGGACATCTTGGCTCTTTCCACAGTTTGGCTATTGTGGACATTAATAGCAAGCGTTCTAACTCGGAGAAACAACACTGAAGAGAAACCGTGCTTTAGCTACCGACGACCTCTGTGTGGGAGGAAGCAGTTTAGGGTGTACGGTGGGTGAGAGCCTGGGGACGGGTTCCGTTTCCTAAAATCGAGGGAGAGACAGGCCGGAGAGAAGGCAGCTCTCAACTCACACCATGGTTATGGGGCTAGTACCGTTGCCCCGGGTGTGTGTGCAGGCTTCACGAAAACCGCCTAACTCGAAGGAAAAACTCGCTGGAGAATCCATGCTTCAGCTAAAAGAGCCGCTCTGGAAGGTGGAAGCATTATGTTGTGTGCGTGCATGAGAGCCCTGCAACGGAGTCCAAAGCTTTTTGTGAGTGAGCCTGAGGCCCCAGCAGAAGGCAGAACACGACTCCCCATGTGTTTCATCACGCTAGCACGGCAGCCCCACTTTTGCATGGAAGTCTAACAGCTAGTGTTCTCACTCGAAGAAACAACACTGTAGAGAAACCCTGCTTTAGCTACCGTCGACCTCTAGATGGAGGAAGTATTACAAGGACTACCGTGGCTGAGAGCCTGGGGAACGGGTTCCATACGTGAAACCAAGGGAGAAATAGGTCCGGGCAGAAGGCACCTCTGGACTCAGCTCTTGCTACCTGAAGCTAATACTACTGCTCCATGTGTGCTTGGAATGCTATGTGCTCCACACTGACTGGGAAGAAACAAGCCTGTAAAGAATCCCAGCTGCAGCTCATTCGCCTACCAGGCTCCTAACACCAAGAATCAATGCTGTGGCGTTACTGCGCTTGAGCTAACATTGCCGTTCCTGAAGCCGCAGGAGTTGTATAGTGCTCGTGTATGAGAGACCGGGGAAAGGGTCCCAGACGTGAAATGGAGTGAGAAACAGGCCGGTGCGGAAGGCAGCTCTCAACTCACCTCTTCTTTATGAGCCTAGTACCCTTGCCCCGGGTGTGCCTGCAGGCCATAAGCCAACCACCTAACTCAAAGGAACAACTCTGTAGGGAATTCCTGCTTCGGCTAAAAGAGCCATGCCTCAGGGTGGACGCATTGTGTGGTGTGCATGCGTGAGTGCACAGCAAGTGAGTCCAAAACCATTTTCCTTGTGAGACCCAGGCCCCGCAAGAAGCCAGAACACGACTCCCCACTGGCTCCATGAAACTAGCACTGCGGCCCCACTTTTGAATGGAAGTCTAATAGCTAGCTTTCTAACTCGAAGAAACAACACTGCAGAGAAACCGTGCTTTAGCTACCGTCGACCTCTCTGTGGGCGAAGCAGTTTAGGGTGTACTGTGGCTGAGAGCCTGGGGACGGTTTCAATATCGTAATATCGGGGGAGAGACAGGCCGGTACAGAAGGCAGCTCTCAACCCACATCATGGTTATGGGGCTAGTACCGTTGCCCAGGGTGTGTGTGCAGGCTTAAACACAGCCACCTAACTCGAAGGAAAACCTCGGTTGAGAGCCTGTGCTGCAGGTAAAACAGCTGCTCCTGAGGGTGGCAGCATTTTGTTGTGTGCGTGCGTGAGAGCACTGCAAGGGAGTCCAGACCCATTTTCCGTGTGGGACTCAGGCCCCGGCAGAAGACAGAACACGACTCCCCACTTGTTTCATGAAGCTAGCACTGCGGCCCCACTTTTGCATGGAAGTCTAATAGCAAGCGTTCTTTATTATTATTATTATGAAATGTTTTTATTGTTACGTTAATCCCCATACATTACATCATTAGTTTTAGATATAGTGTTCCATGATTCCTTGTTTGTGCATAACACCCAGTGCTCCATGCAGATCGTGCCCTGCTCAATACCCATCACCAGGCTAACCCATCCTCCCACCCCCCTCCCCTCTAGAACCCTCAGTTTGTTTTTCAGAGTCCATCGTCTCTCATGGTTCTTCTCCCCCTCCGATTTTCCCCCCTTCATTCTTCCCCTCCTGCTACATTCTTCTTCTTCTTTTGTTCTTTCTTAACATATATTGCATTATTGGTTTCAGAGGTACAGATCTGAGATTCAACAGTCTTGCACAATTCACAGCGCTTACCAGAACACATACCCTCCCCGGTGTCCAACACCCAGTGACCCCATCCCTCCCACCCCAGCCCCCACTCCAGCAACCCTCAGTTTGTTTCCTGAGATTAAGAATTCCTCATATCAGTGAGGTCATATGATGCATGTCTTTCTCTGTTTGACTTATTTCGCTCAGCATGATACCCTCCAGTTCCATCCACGTCGTTGCAGATGGCAAGATCTCATTCCTTTTGATGGCTGCAAAATATTCCATTTTATATATATATACCCCCTCTTCTTTATCCATTCATCTGTTGGTGGACATCTTGGCTCTTTCCACAGTTTGGCTATTGTGGACATTAATAGCAAGCGTTCTAACTCGGAGAAACAACACTGAAGAGAAACCGTGCTTTAGCTACCGACGACCTCTGTGTGGGAGAAAGCAGTTTAGGGTGTACGGTGGGTGAGAGCCTGGGGACGGGTTCCGTTTCCTAAAATCGAGGGAGAGACAGGCCGGAGAGAAGGCAGCTCTCAACTCACACCATGGTTATGGGGCTAGTACCGTTGCCCCGGGTGTGTGTGCAGGCTTCACGAAAACCGCCTAACTCGAAGGAAAAACTCGCTGGAGAATCCATGCTTCAGCTAAAAGAGCCGCTCTGGAAGGTGGAAGCATTATGTTGTGTGCGTGCATGAGAGCCCTGCAACGGAGTCCAAAGCTTTTTGTGAGTGAGCCTGAGGCCCCAGCAGAAGGCAGAACACGACTCCCCATGTGTTTCATCACGCTAGCACGGCAGCCCCACTTTTGCATGGAAGTCTAACAGCTAGTGTTCTCACTCGAAGAAACAACACTGTAGAGAAACCCTGCTTTAGCTACCGTCGACCTCTAGATGGAGGAAGTATTACACGGACTACCGTGGCTGAGAGCCTGGGGAACGGGTTCCATACGTGAAACCAAGGGAGAAATAGGTCCGGGCAGAAGGCACCTCTGGACTCAGCTCTTGCTACCTGAAGCTAACACTACTGCTCCATGTGTGCTTGGAATGCTATGTGCTCCACAGTGACTGGGAAGAAACAAGCCTGTAAAGAATCCCAGCTGCAGCTCACTCGCCTACCAGGCTCCTAACACCAAGAATCAATGCTGTGGCGTTACTGCGCTTGAGCTAACATTGCCGTTCCTGAAGCCGCAGGAGTTGTATAGTGCTCGTGTATGAGAGACCGGGGAAAGGGTCCCAGACGTGAAATGGAGTGAGAAACAGGCCGGTGCGGAAGGCAGCTCTCAACTCACCTCTTCTTTATGAGCCTAGTACCCTTGCCCCGGGTGTGCCTGCAGGCCATAAGCCAACCACCTAACTCAAAGGAACAACTCTGTAGGGAATTCCTGCTTCGGCTAAAAGAGCCATGCCTCAGGGTGGACGCATTGTGTGGTGTGCATGCGTGAGTGCACAGCAAGTGAGTCCAAAACCATTTTCCTTGTGAGACCCAGGCCCCGCAAGAAGCCAGAACACGACTCCCCACTGGCTCCATGAAACTAGCACTGCGGCCCCACTTTTGAATGGAAGTCTAATAGCTAGCTTTCTAACTCGAAGAAACAACACTGCAGAGAAACCGTGCTTTAGCTACCGTCGACCTCTCTGTGGGCGAAGCAGTTTAGGGTGTACTGTGGCTGAGAGCCTGGGGACGGTTTCAATATCGTAATATCGGGGGAGAGACAGGCCGGTACAGAAGGCAGCTCTCAACCCACATCATGGTTATGGGGCTAGTACCGTTGCCCAGGGTGTGTGTGCAGGCTTAAACGAAGCCACCTAACTCGAAGGAAAAACTCGGTTGAGAGCCTGTGCTGCAGGTAAAACAGCTGCTCCTGAGGGTGGCAGCATTTTGTTGTGTGCGTGCGTGAGAGCCCTGCAAGGGAGTCCAGACCCATTTTCCGTGTGGGACTCAGGCCCCGGCAGAAGACAGAACACGACTCCCCACTTGTTTCATGAAGCTAGCACTGCGGCCCCACTTTTGCATGGAAGTCTAATAGCAAGCGTTCTTTTTTATTATTATTATGAAATGTTTTTATTGTTATGTTAATCCCCATACATTACATCATTAGTTTTAGATATAGTGTTCCATGATTCCTTGTTTGTGCATAACACCCAGTGCTCCATGCAGATCGTGCCCTGCTCAATCCCCATCACCAGGCTAACCCATCCTCCCACCCCCCTCCCCTCTAGAACCCTGAGTTTGTTTTTCAGAGTCCATCGTCTCTCATGGTTCTTCTCCCCCTCCGATTTTCCCCCCTTCATTCTTCCCCTCCTGCTACATTCTTCTTCTTCTTTTGTTCTTTCTTAACATATATTGCATTATTGGTTTCAGAGGTACAGATCTGAGATTCAACAGTCTTGCACAATTCACAGCGCTTACCAGAACACATACCCTCCCCGGTGTCCAACACCCAGTGACCCCATCCCTCCCACCCCAGCCCCCACTCCAGCAACCCTCAGTTTGTTTCCTGAGATTAAGAATTCCTCATATCAGTGAGGTCATATGATGCATGTCTTTCTCTGTTTGACTTATTTCGCTCAGCATGATACCCTCCAGTTCCATCCACGTCGTTGCAGATGGCAAGATCTCATTCCTTTTGATGGCTGCAAAATATTCCATTGTATATATATATATACCCCCTCTTCTTTATCCATTCATCTGTTGGTGGACATCTTGGCTCTTTCCACAGTTTGGCTATTGTGGACATTAATAGCAAGCGTTCTAACTCGGAGAAACAACACTGAAGAGAAACCGTGCTTTAGCTACCGACGACCTCTGTGTGGGAGGAAGCAGTTTAGGGTGTACGGTGGGTGAGAGCCTGGGGACGGGTTCCGTTTCCTAAAATCGAGGGAGAGACAGGCCGGAGAGAAGGCAGCTCTCAACTCACACCATGGTTATGGGGCTAGTACCGTTGCCCCGGGTGTGTGTGCAGGCTTCACGAAAACCGCCTAACTCGAAGGAAAAACTCGCTGGAGAATCCATGCTTCAGCTAAAAGAGCCGCTCTTGAAGGTGGAAGCCTTATGTTGTGTGCGTGCATGAGAGCCCTGCAAGGGAGTCCAAAGCTTTTTGTGAGTGAGCCTCAGGCCCCAGCAGAAGGCAGAACACGACTCCCCATGTGTTTCATCACGCTAGCACGGCAGCCCCACTTTTGCATGGAAGTCTAACAGCTAGTGTTCTCACTCGAAGAAACAACACTGTAGAGAAACCCTGCTTTAGCTACCGTCGACCTCTAGATGGAGGAAGTATTACACGGACTACCGTGGCTGAGAGCCTGGGGAACGGGTTCCATACGTGAAACCAAGGGAGAAATAGGTCCGGGCAGAAGGCACCTCTGGACTCAGCTCTTACTACCTGAAGCTAACACTACTGCTCCATGTGTGCTTGGAATGCTATGTGCTCCACACTGACTGGGAAGAAACAAGCCTGTAAAGAATCCCAGCTGCAGCTCACTCGCCTACCAGGCTCCTAACAACAAGAATCAATGCTGTGGCGTTACTGCGCTTGAGCTAACATTGCCGTTCCTGAAGCCGCAGGAGTTGTATAGTGCTCGTGTATGAGAGACCGGGGAAAGGGTCCCAGACGTGAAATGGAGTGAGAAACAGGCCGGTGCGGAAGGCAGCTCTCAACTCACCTCTTGTTTTTGAGGCTAGTACCCTTGACCCGGGTGTGCCTGCAGGCCATAAGCCAACCACCTAACTCAAAGGAACAACTCTGTAGGGAATTCCTGCTTCGGCTAAAAGAGCCATGCCTCAGGGTGGACGCATTGTGTGGTGTGCATGCGTGAGTGCACAGCAAGTGAGTCCAAAACCATTTTCCTTGTGAGACCCAGGCCCCGCAAGAAGCCAGAACACGACTCCCCACGGGCTCCATGAAACTAGCACTGCGGCCCCACTTTTGAATGGAAGTCTAATAGCTAGCTTTCTAACTCGAAGAAACAACACTGCAGAGAAACCGTGCTTTAGCTACCGTCGACCTCTCTGTGGGCGAAGCAGTTTAGGGTGTACTGTGGCTGAGAGCCTGGGGACGGTTTCAATATCGTAATATCGGGGGAGAGACAGGCCGGTACAGAAGGCAGCTCTCAACCCACATCATGGTTATGGGGCTAGTACCGTTGCCCAGGGTGTGTGTGCAGGCTTAAACGAAGCCACCTAACTCGAAGGAAAAACTCGGTTGAGAGCCTGTGCTGCAGGTAAAACAGCTGCTCCTGAGGGTGGCAGCATTTTGTTGTGTGCGTGCGTGAGAGCCCTGCAAGGGAGTCCAGACCCATTTTCCGTGTGGGACTCAGGCCCCGGCAGAAGACAGAACACGACTCCCCACTTGTTTCATGAAGCTAGCACTGCGGCCCCACTTTTGCATGGAAGTCTAATAGCAAGCGTTCTTTTTTATTATTATTATGAAATGTTTTTATTGTTATGTTAATCCCCATACATTACATCATTAGTTTTAGATATAGTGTTCCATGATTCCTTGTTTGTGCATAACACCCAGTGCTCCATGCAGATCGTGCCCTGCTCAATACCCATCACCAGGCTAACCCATCCTCCCACCCCCCTCCCCTCTAGAACCCTCAGTTTGTTTTTCAGAGTCCATCGTCTCTCATGGTTCTTCTCCCCCTCCGATTTTCCCCCCTTCATTCTTCCCCTCCTGCTACATTCTTCTTCTTCTTTTGTTCTTTCTTAACATATATTGCATTATTGGTTTCAGAGGTACAGATCTGAGATTCAACAGTCTTGCACAATTCACAGCGCTTACCAGAACACATACCCTCCCCGGTGTCCAACACCCAGTGACCCCATCCCTCCCACCCCAGCCCCCACTCCAGCAACCCTCAGTTTGTTTCCTGAGATTAAGAATTCCTCATATCAGTGAGGTCATATGATGCATGTCTTTCTCTGTTTGACTTATTTCGCTCAGCATGATACCCTCCAGTTCCATCCACGTCGTTGCAGATGGCAAGATCTCATTCCTTTTGATGGCTGCAAAATATTCCATTGTATATATATATACCCCCTCTTCTTTATCCATTCATCTGTTGGTGGACATCTTGGCTCTTTCCACAGTTTGGCTATAGTGGACATTAATAGCAAGCGTTCTAACTCGGAGAAACAACACTGAAGAGAAACCGTGCTTTAGCTACCGACGACCTCTGTGTGGGAGGAAGCAGTTTAGGGTGTACGGTGGGTGAGAGCCTGGGGACGGGTTCCGTTTCCTAAAATCGAGGGAGAGACAGGCCGCAGAGAAGGCAGCTCTCAACTCACACCATGGTTATGGGGCTAGTACCGTTGCCCCGGGTGTGTGTGCAGGCTTCACGAAAACCGCCTAACTCGAAGGAAAAACTCGCTGGAGAATCCATGCTTCAGCTAAAAGAGCCGCTCTGGAAGGTGGAAGCATTATGTTGTGTGCGTGCATGAGAGCCCTGCAACGGAGTCCAAAGCTTTTTGTGAGTGAGCCTGAGGCCCCAGCAGAAGGCAGAACACGACTCCCCATGTGTTTCATCACGCTAGCACGGCAGCCCCACTTTTGCATGGAAGTCTAACAGCTAGTGTTCTCACTCGAAGAAACAACACTGTAGAGAAACCCTGCTTTAGCTACCGTCGACCTCTAGATGGAGGAAGTATTACACGGACTACCGTGGCTGAGAGCCTGGGGAACGGGTTCCATACGTGAAACCAAGGGAGAAATAGGTCCGGGCAGAAGGCACCTCTGGACTCAGCTCTTGCTACCTGAAGCTAATACTACTGCTCCATGTGTGCTTGGAATGCTATGTGCTCCACACTGACTGGGAAGAAACAAGCCTGTAAAGAATCCCAGCTGCAGCTCATTCGCCTACCAGGCTCCTAACACCAAGAATCAATGCTGTGGCGTTACTGCGCTTGAGCTAACATTGCCGTTCCTGAAGCCGCAGGAGTTGTATAGTGCTCGTGTATGAGAGACCGGGGAAAGGGTCCCAGACGTGAAATGGAGTGAGAAACAGGCCGGTGCGGAAGGCAGCTCTCAACTCACCTCTTCTTTATGAGCCTAGTACCCTTGCCCCGGGTGTGCCTGCAGGCCATAAGCCAACCACCTAACTCAAAGGAACAACTCTGTAGGGAATTCCTGCTTCGGCTAAAAGAGCCATGCCTCAGGGTGGACGCATTGTGTGGTGTGCATGCGTGAGTGCACAGCAAGTGAGTCCAAAACCATTTTCCTTGTGAGACCCAGGCCCCGCAAGAAGCCAGAACACGACTCCCCACTGGCTCCATGAAACTAGCACTGCGGCCCCACTTTTGAATGGAAGTCTAATAGCTAGCTTTCTAACTCGAAGAAACAACACTGCAGAGAAACCGTGCTTTAGCTACCGTCGACCTCTCTGTGGGCGAAGCAGTTTAGGGTGTACTGTGGCTGAGAGCCTGGGGACGGTTTCAATATCGTAATATCGGGGGAGAGACAGGCCGGTACAGAAGGCAGCTCTCAACCCACATCATGGTTATGGGGCTAGTACCGTTGCCCAGGGTGTGTGTGCAGGCTTAAACACAGCCACCTAACTCGAAGGAAAACCTCGGTTGAGAGCCTGTGCTGCAGGTAAAACAGCTGCTCCTGAGGGTGGCAGCATTTTGTTGTGTGCGTGCGTGAGAGCACTGCAAGGGAGTCCAGACCCATTTTCCGTGTGGGACTCAGGCCCCGGCAGAAGACAGAACACGACTCCCCACTTGTTTCATGAAGCTAGCACTGCGGCCCCACTTTTGCATGGAAGTCTAATAGCAAGCGTTCTTTATTATTATTATTATGAAATGTTTTTATTGTTATGTTAATCCCCATACATTACATCATTAGTTTTAGATATAGTGTTCCATGATTCCTTGTTTGTGCATAACACCCAGTGCTCCATGCAGATCGTGCCCTGCTCAATACCCATCACCAGGCTAACCCATCCTCCCACCCCCCTCCCCTCTAGAACCCTCAGTTTGTTTTTCAGAGTCCATCGTCTCTCATGGTTCTTCTCCCCCTCCGATTTTCCCCCCTTCATTCTTCCCCTCCTGCTACATTCTTCTTCTTCTTTTGTTCTTTCTTAACATATATTGCATTATTGGTTTCAGAGGTACAGATCTGAGATTCAACAGTCTTGCACAATTCACAGCGCTTACCAGAACACATACCCTCCCCGGTGTCCAACACCCAGTGACCCCATCCCTCCCACCCCAGCCCCCACTCCAGCAACCCTCAGTTTGTTTCCTGAGATTAAGAATTCCTCATATCAGTGAGGTCATATGATGCATGTCTTTCTCTGTTTGACTTATTTCGCTCAGCATGATACCCTCCAGTTCCATCCACGTCGTTGCAGATGGCAAGATCTCATTCCTTTTGATGGCTGCAAAATATTCCATTTTATATATATATACCCCCTCTTCTTTATCCATTCATCTGTTGGTGGACATCTTGGCTCTTTCCACAGTTTGGCTATTGTGGACATTAATAGCAAGCGTTCTAACTCGGAGAAACAACACTGAAGAGAAACCGTGCTTTAGCTACCGACGACCTCTGTGTGGGAGAAAGCAGTTTAGGGTGTACGGTGGGTGAGAGCCTGGGGACGGGTTCCGTTTCCTAAAATCGAGGGAGAGACAGGCCGGAGAGAAGGCAGCTCTCAACTCACACCATGGTTATGGGGCTAGTACCGTTGCCCCAGGTGTGTGTGCAGGCTTCACGAAAACCGCCTAACTCGAAGGAAAAACTCGCTGGAGAATCCATGCTTCAGCTAAAAGAGCCGCTCTGGAAGGTGGAAGCATTATGTTGTGTGCGTGCATGAGAGCCCTGCAACGGAGTCCAAAGCTTTTTGTGAGTGAGCCTGAGGCCCCAGCAGAAGGCAGAACACGACTCCCCATGTGTTTCATCACGCTAGCACGGCAGCCCCACTTTTGCATGGAAGTCTAACAGCTAGTGTTCTCACTCGAAGAAACAACACTGTAGAGAAACCCTGCTTTAGCTACCGTCGACCTCTAGATGGAGGAAGTATTACACGGAGTACCGTGGCTGAGAGCCTGGGGAACGGGTTCCATACGTGAAACCAAGGGAGAAATAGGTCCGGGCAGAAGGCACCTCTGGACTCAGCTCTTGCTACCTGAAGCTAACACTACTGCTCCATGTGTGCTTGGAATGCTATGTGCTCCACAGTGACTGGGAAGAAACAAGCCTGTAAAGAATCCCAGCTGCAGCTCACTCGCCTACCAGGCTCCTAACACCAAGAATCAATGCTGTGGCGTTACTGCGCTTGAGCTAACATTGCCGTTCCTGAAGCCGCAGGAGTTGTATAGTGCTCGTGTATGAGAGACCGGGGAAAGGGTCCCAGACGTGAAATGGAGTGAGAAACAGGCCGGTGCGGAAGGCAGCTCTCAACTCACCTCTTCTTTATGAGCCTAGTACCCTTGCCCCGGGTGTGCCTGCAGGCCATAAGCCAACCACCTAACTCAAAGGAACAACTCTGTAGGGAATTCCTGCTTCGGCTAAAAGAGCCATGCCTCAGGGTGGACGCATTGTGTGGTGTGCATGCGTGAGTGCACAGCAAGTGAGTCCAAAACCATTTTCCTTGTGAGACCCAGGCCCCGCAAGAAGCCAGAACACGACTCCCCACTGGCTCCATGAAACTAGCACTGCGGCCCCACTTTTGAATGGAAGTCTAATAGCTAGCTTTCTAACTCGAAGAAACAACACTGCAGAGAAACCGTGCTTTAGCTACCGTCGACCTCTCTGTGGGCGAAGCAGTTTAGGGTGTACTGTGGCTGAGAGCCTGGGGACGGTTTCAATATCGTAATATCGGGGGAGAGACAGGCCGGTACAGAAGGCAGCTCTCAACCCACATCATGGTTATGGGGCTAGTACCGTTGCCCAGGGTGTGTGTGCAGGCTTAAACGAAGCCACCTAACTCGAAGGAAAAACTCGGTTGAGAGCCTGTGCTGCAGGTAAAACAGCTGCTCCTGAGGGTGGCAGCATTTTGTTGTGTGCGTGCGTGAGAGCCCTGCAAGGGAGTCCAGACCCATTTTCCGTGTGGGACTCAGGCCCCGGCAGAAGACAGAACACGACTCCCCACTTGTTTCATGAAGCTAGCACTGCGGCCCCACTTTTGCATGGAAGTCTAATAGCAAGCGTTCTTTTTTATTATTATTATGAAATGTTTTTATTGTTATGTTAATCCCCATACATTACATCATTAGTTTTAGATATAGTGTTCCATGATTCCTTGTTTGTGCATAACACCCAGTGCTCCATGCAGATCGTGCCCTGCTCAATCCCCATCACCAGGCTAACCGATCCTCCCACCCCCCTCCCCTCTAGAACCCTCAGTTTGTTTTTCAGAGTCCATCGTCTCTCATGGTTCTTCTCCCCCTCCGATTTTCCCCCCTTCATTCTTCCCCTCCTGCTACATTCTTCTTCTTCTTTTGTTCTTTCTTAACATATATTGCATTATTGGTTTCAGAGGTACAGATCTGAGATTCAACAGTCTTGCACAATTCACAGCGCTTACCAGAACACATACCCTCCCCGGTGTCCAACACCCAGTGACCCCATCCCTCCCACCCCAGCCCCCACTCCAGCAACCCTCAGTTTGTTTCCTGAGATTAAGAATTCCTCATATCAGTGAGGTCATATGATGCATGTCTTTCTCTGTTTGACTTATTTCGCTCAGCATGATACCCTCCAGTTCCATCCACGTCGTTGCAGATGGCAAGATCTCATTCCTTTTGATGGCTGCAAAATATTCCATTGTATATATATATATACCCCCTCTTCTTTATCCATTCATCTGTTGGTGGACATCTTGGCTCTTTCCACAGTTTGGCTATTGTGGACATTAATAGCAAGCGTTCTAACTCGGAGAAACAACACTGAAGAGAAACCGTGCTTTAGCTACCGACGACCTCTGTGTGGGAGGAAGCAGTTTAGGGTGTACGGTGGGTGAGAGCCTGGGGACGGGTTCCGTTTCCTAAAATCGAGGGAGAGACAGGCCGGAGAGAAGGCAGCTCTCAACTCACACCATGGTTATGGGGCTAGTACCGTTGCCCCGGGTGTGTGTGCAGGCTTCACGAAAACCGCCTAACTCGAAGGAAAAACTCGCTGGAGAATCCATGCTTCAGCTAAAAGAGCCGCTCTTGAAGGTGGAAGCCTTATGTTGTGTGCGTGCATGAGAGCCCTGCAACGGAGTCCAAAGCTTTTTGTGAGTGAGCCTCAGGCCCCAGCAGAAGGCAGAACACGACTCCCCATGTGTTTCATCACGCTAGCACGGCAGCCCCACTTTTGCATGGAAGTCTAACAGCTAGTGTTCTCACTCGAAGAAACAACACTGTAGAGAAACCCTGCTTTAGCTACCGTCGACCTCTAGATGGAGGAAGTATTACACGGACTACCGTGGCTGAGAGCCTGGGGAACGGGTTCCATACGTGAAACCAAGGGAGAAATAGGTCCGGGCAGAAGGCACCTCTGGACTCAGCTCTTACTACCTGAAGCTAACACTACTGCTCCATGTGTGCTTGGAATGCTATGTGCTCCACACTGACTGGGAAGAAACAAGCCTGTAAAGAATCCCAGCTGCAGCTCACTCGCCTACCAGGCTCCTAACACCAAGAATCAATGCTGTGGCGTTACTGCGCTTGAGCTAACATTGCCGTTCCTGAAGCCGCAGGAGTTGTATAGTGCTCGTGTATGAGAGACCGGGGAAAGGGTCCCAGACGTGAAATGGAGTGAGAAACAGGCCGGTGCGGAAGGCAGCTCTCAACTCACCTCTTGTTTTTGAGGCTAGTACCCTTGCCCCGGGTGTGCCTGCAGGCCATAAGCCAACCACCTAACTCAAAGGAACAACTCTGTAGGGAATTCCTGCTTCGGCTAAAAGAGCCATGCCTCAGGGTGGACGCATTGTGTGGTGTGCATGCGTGAGTGCACAGCAAGTGAGTCCAAAACCATTTTCCTTGTGAGACCCAGGCCCCGCAAGAAGCCAGAACACGACTCCCCACGGGCTCCATGAAACTAGTACTGCGGCCCCACTTTTGAATGGAAGTCTAATAGCTAGCTTTCTAACTCGAAGAAACAACACTGCAGAGAAACCGTGCTTTAGCTACCGTCGACCTCTCTGTGGGCGAATCAGTTTAGGGTGTACTGTGGCTGAGAGCCTGGGGACGGTTTCAATATCGTAATATCGGGGGAGAGACAGGCCGGTACAGAAGGCAGCTCTCAACCCACATCATGTTTATGGGGCTAGTACCGTTGCCCAGGGTGTGTGTGCAGGCTTAAACGAAGCCACCTAACTCGAAGGAAAAACTCGGTTGAGAGCCTGTGCTGCAGGTAAAACAGCTGCTCCTGAGGGTGGCAGCATTTTGTTGTGTGCGTGCGTGAGAGCCCTGCAAGGGAGTCCAGACCCATTTTCCGTGTGCGACTCAGGCCCCGGCAGAAGACAGAACACGACTCCCCACTTGTTTCATGAAGCTAGCACTGCGGCCCCACTTTTGCATGGAAGTCTAATAGCAAGCGTTCTTTTTTATTATTATTATGAAATGTTTTTATTGTTATGTTAATCCCCATACATTACATCATTAGTTTTAGATATAGTGTTCCATGATTCCTTGTTTGTGCATAACACCCAGTGCTCCATGCAGATCGTGCCCTGCTCAATACCCATCACCAGGCTAACCCATCCTCCCACCCCCCTCCCCTCTAGAACCCTCAGTTTGTTTTTCAGAGTCCATCGTCTCTCATGGTTCTTCTCCCCCTCCGATTTTCCCCCCTTCATTCTTCCCCTCCTGCTACATTCTTTTTCTTCTTTTGTTCTTTCTTAACATATATTGCATTATTTGTTTCAGAGGTACAGATCTGAGATTCAACAGTCTTGCACAATTCACAGCGCTTACCAGAACACATACCCTCCCCGGTGTCCAACACCCAGTGACCCCATCCCTCCCACCCCAGCCCCCACTCCAGCAACCCTCAGTTTGTTTCCTGAGATTAAGAATTCCTCATATCAGTGAGGTCATATGATGCATGTCTTTCTCTGTTTGACTTATTTCGCTCAGCATGATACCCTCCAGTTCCATCCACGTCGTTGCAGATGGCAAGATCTCATTCCTTTTGATGGCTGCAAAATATTCCATTGTATATATATATACCCCCTCTTCTTTATCCATTCATCTGTTGGTGGACATCTTGGCTCTTTCCACAGTTTGGCTATTGTGGACATTAATAGCAAGCGTTCTAACTCGGAGAAACAACACTGAAGAGAAACCGTGCTTTAGCTACCGACGACCTCTGTGTGGGAGGAAGCAGTTTAGGGTGTACGGTGGGTGAGAGCCTGGGGACGGGTTCCGTTTCCTAAAATCGAGGGAGAGACAGGCCGGAGAGAAGGCAGCTCTCAACTCACACCATGGTTATGGGGCTAGTACCGTTGCCCCGGGTGTGTGTGCAGGCTTCACGAAAACCGCCTAACTCGAAGGAAAAACTCGCTGGAGAATCCATGCTTCAGCTAAAAGAGCCGCTCTGGAAGGTGGAAGCATTATGTTGTGTGCGTGCATGAGAGCCCTGCAACGGAGTCCAAAGCTTTTTGTGAATGAGCCTGAGGCCCCAGCAGAAGGCAGAACACGACTCCCCATGTGTTTCATCACGCTAGCACGGCAGCCCCACTTTTGCATGGAAGTCTAACAGCTAGTGTTCTCACTCGAAGAAACAACACTGTAGAGAAACCCTGCTTTAGCTACCGTCGACCTCTAGATGGAGGAAGTATTACACGGACTACCGTGGCTGAGAGCCTGGGGAACGGGTTCCATACGTGAAACCAAGGGAGAAATAGGTCCGGGCAGAAGGCACCTCTGGACTCAGCTCTTGCTACCTGAAGCTAATACTACTGCTCCATGTGTGCTTGGAATGCTATGTGCTCCACACTGACTGGGAAGAAACAAGCCTGTAAAGAATCCCAGCTGCAGCTCATTCGCCTACCAGGCTCCTAACACCAAGAATCAATGCTGTGGCGTTACTGCGCTTGAGCTAACATTGCCGTTCCTGAAGCCGCAGGAGTTGTATAGTGCTCGTGTATGAGAGACCGGGGAAAGGGTCCCAGACGTGAAATGGAGTGAGAAACAGGCCGGTGCGGAAGGCAGCTCTCACCTCACCTCTTGTTTATGAGCCTAGTACCCTTGCCCCGGGTGTGCCTGCAGGCCATAAGCCAACCACCTAACTCAAAGGAACAACTCTGTAGGGAATTCCTGCTTCGGCTAAAAGAGCCATGCCTCAGGGTGGACGCATTGTGTGGTGTGCATGCGTGAGTGCACAGCAAGTGAGTCCAAAACCATTTTCCTTGTGAGACCCAGGCCCCGCAAGAAGCCAGAACACGACTCCCCACTGGCTCCATGAAACTAGCACTGCGGCCCCACTTTTGAATGGAAGTCTAATAGCTAGCTTTCTAACTCGAAGAAACAACACTGCAGAGAAACCGTGCTTTAGCTACCGTCGACCTCTCTGTGGGCGAAGCAGTTTAGGGTGTACTGTGGCTGAGAGCCTGGGGACGGTTTCAATATCGTAATATCGGGGGAGAGACAGGCCGGTACAGAAGGCAGCTCTCAACCCACATCATGGTTATGGGGCTAGTACCGTTGCCCAGGGTGTGTGTGCAGGCTTAAACGAAGCCACCTAACTCGAAGGAAAAACTCGGTTGAGAGCCTGTGCTGCAGGTAAAACAGCTGCTCCTGAGGGTGGCAGCATTTTCTTGTGTGCGTGCGTGAGAGCCCTGCAAGGGAGTCCAGACCCATTTTCCGTGTGGGACTCAGGCCCCGGCAGAAGACAGAACACGACTCCCCACTTGTTTCATGAAGCTAGCACTGCGGCCCCACTTTTGCATGGAAGTCTAATAGCAAGCGTTCTTTTTTATTATTATTATGAAATGTTTTTATTGTTATGTTAATCCCCATACATTACATCATTAGTTTTAGATATAGTGTTCCATGATTCCTTGTTTGTGCATAACACCCAGTGCTCCATGCAGATCGTGCCCTGCTCAATACCCATCACCAGGCTAACCCATCCTCCCACCCCCCTCCCCTCTAGAACCCTGAGTTTGTTTTTCAGAGTCCATCGTCTCTCATGGTTCTTCTCCCCCTCCGATTTTCCCCCCTTCATTCTTCCCCTCCTGCTACATTCTTCTTCTTCTTTTGTTCTTTCTTAACATATATTGCATTATTTGTTTCAGAGGTACAGATCTGAGATTCAACAGTCTTGCACAATTCACAGCGCTTACCAGAACACATACCCTCCCCGGTGTCCAACACCCAGTGACCCCATCCCTCCCACCCCAGCCCCCACTCCAGCAACCCTCAGTTTGTTTCCTGAGATTAAGAATTCCTCATATCAGTGAGGTCATATGATGCATGTCTTTCTCTGTTTGACTTATTTCGCTCAGCATGATACCCTCCAGTTCCATCCACGTCGTTGCAGATGGCAAGATCTCATTCCTTTTGATGGCTGCAAAATATTCCATTGTATATATATATATACCCCCTCTTCTTTATCCATTCATCTGTTGGTGGACATCTTGGCTCTTTCCACAGTTTGGCTATTGTGGACATTAATAGCAAGCGTTCTAACTCGGAGAAACAACACTGAAGAGAAACCGTGCTTTAGCTACCGACGACCTCTGTGTGGGAGGAAGCAGTTTAGGGTGTACGGTGGGTGACAGCCTGGGGACGGGTTCCGTTTCCTAAAATCGAGGGAGAGACAGGCCGGAGAGAAGGCAGCTCTCAACTCACACCATGGTTATGGGGCTAGTACCGTTGCCCCGGGTGTGTGTGCAGGCTTCACGAAAACCGCCTAACTCGAAGGAAAAACTCGCTGGAGAATCCATGCTTCAGCTAAAAGAGCCGCTCTTGAAGGTGGAAGCCTTATGTTGTGTGCGTGCATGAGAGCCCTGCAAGGGAGTCCAAAGCTTTTTGTGAGTGAGCCTCAGGCCCCAGCAGAAGGCAGAACACGACTCCCCATGTGTTTCATCACGCTAGCACGGCAGCCCCACTTTTGCATGGAAGTCTAACAGCTAGTGTTCTCACTCGAAGAAACAACACTGTAGAGAAACCCTGCTTTAGCTACCGTCGACCTCTAGATGGAGGAAGTATTACACGGACTACCGTGGCTGAGAGCCTGGGGAACGGGTTCCATACGTGAAACCAAGGGAGAAATAGGTCCGGGCAGAAGGCACCTCTGGACTCAGCTCTTACTACCTGAAGCTAACACTACTGCTCCATGTGTGCTTGGAATGCTATGTGCTCCACACTGACTGGGAAGAAACAAGCCTGTAAAGAATCCCAGCTGCAGCTCACTCGCCTACCAGGCTCCTAACACCAAGAATCAATGCTGTGGCGTTACTGCGCTTTAGCTAACATTGCCGTTCCTGAAGCCGCAGGAGTTGCATAGTGCTCGTGTATGAGAGACCGGGGAAAGGGTCCCAGACGTGAAATGGAGTGAGAAACAGGCCGGTGCGGAAGGCAGCTCTCAACTCACCTCTTGTTTATGAGGCTAGTACCCTTGCCCCGGGTGTGCCTGCAGGCCATAAGCCAACCACCTAACTCAAAGGAACAACTCTGTAGGGAATTCCTGCTTCGGCTAAAAGAGCCATGCCTCAGGGTGGACGCATTGTGTGGTGTGCATGCGTGAGTGCACAGCAAGTGAGTCCAAAACCATTTTCCTTGTGAGACCCAGGCCCCGCAAGAAGCCAGAACACGACTCCCCACGGGCTCCATGAAACTAGTACTGCGGCCCCACTTTTGAATGGAAGTCTAATAGCTAGCTTTCTAACTCGAAGAAACAACACTGCAGAGAAACCGTGCTTTAGCTACCGTCGACCTCTCTGTGGGCGAATCAGTTTAGGGTGTACTGTGGCTGAGAGCCTGGGGACGGTTTCAATATCGTAATATCGGGGGAGAGACAGGCCGGTACAGAAGGCAGCTCTCAACCCACATCATGTTTATGGGGCTAGTACCGTTGCCCAGGGTGTGTGTGCAGGCTTAAACGAAGCCACCTAACTCGAAGGAAAAACTCGGTTGAGAGCCTGTGCTGCAGGTAAAACAGCTGCTCCTGAGGGTGGCAGCATTTTGTTGTGTGCGTGCGTGAGAGCCCTGCAAGGGAGTCCAGACCCATTTTCCGTGTGGGACTCAGGCCCCGGCAGAAGACAGAACACGACTCCCCACTTGTTTCATGAAGCTAGCACTGCGGCCCCACTTTTGCATGGAAGTCTAATAGCAAGCGTTCTTTTTTATTATTATTATGAAATGTTTTTATTGTTATGTTAATCCCCATACATTACATCATTAGTTTTAGATATAGTGTTCCATGATTCCTTGTTTGTGCATAACACCCAGTGCTCCATGCAGATCGTGCCCTGCTCAATACCCATCACCAGGCTAACCCATCCTCCCACCCCCCTCCCCTCTAGAACCCTCAGTTTGTTTTTCAGAGTCCATCGTCTCTCATGGTTCTTCTCCCCCTCCGATTTTCCCCCCTTCATTCTTCCCCTCCTGCTACATTCTTCTTCTTCTTTTGTTCTTTCTTAACATATATTGCATTATTTGTTTCAGAGGTACAGATCTGAGATTCAACAGTCTTGCACAATTCACAGCGCTTACCAGAACACATACCCTCCCCGGTGTCCAACACCCAGTGACCCCATCCCTCCCACCCCAGCCCCCACTCCAGCAACCCTCAGTTTGTTTCCTGAGATTAAGAATTCCTCATATCAGTGAGGTCATATGATGCATGTCTTTCTCTGTTTGACTTATTTCGCTCAGCATGATACCCTCCAGTTCCATCCACGTCGTTGCAGATGGCAAGATCTCATTCCTTTTGATGGCTGCAAAATATTCCATTGTATATATATATATATACCCCCTCTTCTTTATCCATTCATCTGTTGGTGGACATCTTGGCTCTTTCCACAGTTTGGCTATTGTGGACATTAATAGCAAGCGTTCTAACTCGGAGAAACAACACTGAAGAGAAACCGTGCTTTAGCTACCGACGACCTCTGTGTGGGAGGAAGCAGTTTAGGGTGTACGGTGGGTGAGAGCCTGGGGACGGGTTCCGTTTCCTAAAATCGAGGGAGAGACAGGCCGGAGAGAAGGCAGCTCTCAACTCACACCATGGTTATGGGGCTAGTACCGTTGCCCCGGGTGTGTGTGCAGGCTTCACGAAAACCGCCTAACTCGAAGGAAAAACTCGCTGGAGAATCCATGCTTCAGCTAAAAGAGCCGCTCTGGAAGGTGGAAGCATTATGTTGTGTGCGTGCATGAGAGCCCTGCAACGGAGTCCAAAGCTTTTTGTGAGTGAGCCTGAGGCCCCAGCAGAAGGCAGAACACGACTCCCCATGTGTTTCATCACGCTAGCACGGCAGCCCCACTTTTGCATGGAAGTCTAACAGCTAGTGTTCTCACTCGAAGAAACAACACTGTAGAGAAACCCTGCTTTAGCTACCGTCGACCTCTAGATGGAGGAAGTATTACACGGACTACCGTGGCTGAGAGCCTGGGGAACGGGTTCCATACGTGAAACCAAGGGAGAAATAGGTCCGGGCAGAAGGCACCTCTGGACTCAGCTCTTGCTACCTGAAGCTAACACTACTGCTCCATGTGTGCTTGGAATGCTATGTGCTCCACACTGACTGGGAAGAAACAAGCCTGTAAAGAATCCCAGCTGCAGCTCACTCGCCTACCAGGCTCCTAACACCAAGAATCAATGCTGTGGCGTTACTGCGCTTTAGCTAACATTGCCGTTCCTGAAGCCGCAGGAGTTGTATAGTGCTCGTGTATGAGAGACCGGGGAAAGGGTCCCAGACGTGAAATGGAGTGAGAAACAGGCCGGTGCGGAAGGCAGCTCTCAACTCACCTCTTGTTTATGAGGCTAGTACCCTTGCCCCGGGTGTGCCTGCAGGCCATAAGCCAACCACCTAACTCAAAGGAACAACTCTGTAGGGAATTCCTGCTTCGGGTAAAAGAGCCATGCCTCAGGGTGGACGCATTGTGTGGTGTGCATGCGTGAGTGCATAGCAAGTGAGTCCAAAACCATTTTCCTTGTGAGACCCAGGCCCCGCAAGAAGCCAGAACACGACTCCCCACTGGCTCCATGAAACTAGCACTGCGGCCCCACTTTTGAATGGAAGTCTAATAGCTAGCTTTCTAACTCGAAGAAACAACACTGCAGAGAAACCGTGCTTTAGCTACCGTCGACCTCTCTGTGGGCGAAGCAGTTTAGGGTGTACTGTGGCTGAGAGCCTGGGGACGGTTTCAATATCGTAATATCGGGGGAGAGACAGGCCGGTACAGAAGGCAGCTCTCAACCCACATCATGGTTATGGGGCTAGTACCGTTGCCCAGGGTGTGTGTGCAGGCTTAAACGAAGCCACCTAACTCGAAGGAAAAACTCGGTTGAGAGCCTGTGCTGCAGGTAAAACAGCTGCTCCTGAGGGTGGCAGCATTTTGTTGTGTGCGTGCGTGAGAGCCCTGCAAGGGAGTCCAGACCCATTTTCCGTGTGGGACTCAGGCCCCGGCAGAAGACAGAACACGACTCCCCACTTGTTTCATGAAGCTAGCACTGCGGCCCCACTTTTGCATGGAAGTCTAATAGCAAGCGTTCTTTTTTATTATTATTATGAAATGTTTTTATTGTTATGTTAATCCCCATACATTACATCATTAGTTTTAGATATAGTGTTCCATGATTCCTTGTTTGTGCATAACACCCAGTGCTCCATGCAGATCGTGCCCTGCTCAATACCCATCACCAGGCTAACCCATCCTCCCACCCCCCTCCCCTCTAGAACCCTCAGTTTGTTTTTCAGAGTCCATCGTCTCTCATGGTTCTTCTCCCCCTCCGATTTTCCCCCCTTCATTCTTCCCCTCCTGCTACATTCTTCTTCTTCTTTTGTTCTTTCTTAACATATATTGCATTATTGGTTTCAGAGGTACAGATCTGAGATTCAACAGTCTTGCACAATTCACAGCGCTTACCAGAACACATACCCTCCCCGGTGTCCAACACCCAGTGACCCCATCCCTCCCACCCCAGCCCCCACTCCAGCAACCCTCAGTTTGTTTCCTGAGATTAAGAATTCCTCATATCAGTGAGGTCATATGATGCATGTCTTTCTCTGTTTGACTTATTTCGCTCAGCATGATACCCTCCAGTTCCATCCACGTCGTTGCAGATGGCAAGATCTCATTCCTTTTGATGGCTGCAAAATATTCCATTGTATATATATATATACCCCCTCTTCTTTATCCATTCATCTGTTGGTGGACATCTTGGCTCTTTCCACAGTTTGGCTATTGTGGACATTAATAGCAAGCGTTCTAACTCGGAGAAACAACACTGAAGAGAAACCGTGCTTTAGCTACCGACGACCTCTGTGTGGGAGGAAGCAGTTTAGGGTGTACGGTGGGTGAGAGCCTGGGGACGGGTTCCGTTTCCTAAAATCGAGGGAGAGACAGGCCGGAGAGAAGGCAGCTCTCAACTCACACCATGGTTATGGGGCTAGTACCGTTGCCCCGGGTGTGTGTGCAGGCTTCACGAAAACCGCCTAACTCGAAGGAAAAACTCGCTGGAGAATCCATGCTTCAGCTAAAAGAGCCGCTCTGGAAGGTGGAAGCATTATGTTGTGTGCGTGCATGAGAGCCCTGCAACGGAGTCCAAAGCTTTTTGTGAGTGAGCCTGAGGCCCCAGCAGAAGGCAGAACACGACTCCCCATGTGTTTCATCACGCTAGCACGGCAGCCCCACTTTTGCATGGAAGTCTAACAGCTAGTGTTCTCACTCGAAGAAACAACACTGTAGAGAAACCCTGCTTTAGCTACCGTCGACCTCTAGATGGAGGAAGTATTACACGGACTACCGTGGCTGAGAGCCTGGGGAACGGGTTCCATACGTGAAACCAAGGGAGAAATAGGTCCGGGCAGAAGGCACCTCTGGACTCAGCTCTTGCTACCTGAAGCTAACACTACTGCTCCATGTGTGCTTGGAATGCTATGCGCTCCACACTGACTGGGAAGAAACAAGCCTGTAAAGAATCCCAGCTGCAGCTCATTCGCCTACCAGGCTACTAACACCAAGAATCAATGCTGTGGCGTTACTGCGCTTGAGCTAACATTGCCGTTCCTGAAGCCGCAGGAGTTGTATAGTGCTCGTGTATGAGAGACCGGGGAAAGGGTCCCAGACGTGAAATGGAGTGAGAAACAGGCCGGTGCGGAAGGCAGCTCTCAACTCACCTCTTGTTTATGAGCCTAGTACCCTTGCCCCGGGTGTACCTGCAGGCCATAAGCCAACCACCTAACTCAAAGGAACAACTCTGTAGGGAATTCCTGCTTCGGCTAAAAGAGCCATGCCTCAGGGTGGACGCATTGTGTGGTGTGCATGCGTGAGTGCACAGCAAGTGAGTCCAAAACCATTTTCCTTGTGAGACCCAGGCCCCGCAAGAAGCCAGAACACGACTCCCCACTGGCTCCATGAAACTAGTACTGCGGCCCCACTTTTGAATGGAAGTCTAATAGCTAGCTTTCTAACTCGAAGAAACAACACTGCACAGAAACCGTGCTTTAGCTACCGTCGACCTCTCTGTGGGCGAAGCAGTTTAGGGTGTACTGTGGCTGAGAGCCTGGGGACGGTTTCAATATCGTAATATCGGGGGAGAGACAGGCCGGTACAGAAGGCAGCTCTCAACCCACATCATGGTTATGGGGCTAGTACCGTTGCCCAGGGTGTGTGTGCAGGCTTAAACGAAGCCACCTAACTCGAAGGAAAAACTCGGTTGAGAGCCTGTGCTGCAGGTAAAACAGCTGCTCCTGAGGGTGGCAGCATTTTGTTGTGTGCGTGCGTGAGAGCCCTGCAAGGGAGTCCAGACCCATTTTCCGTGTGGGACTCAGGCCCCGGCAGAAGACAGAACACGACTCCCCACTTGTTTCATGAAGCTAGCACTGCGGCCCCACTTTTGCATGGAAGTCTAATAGCAAGCGTTCTTTATTATTATTATTATGAAATGTTTTTATTGTTATGTTAATCCCCATACATTACATCATTAGTTTTAGATATAGTGTTCCATGATTCCTTGTTTGTGCATAACACCCAGTGCTCCATGCAGATCGTGCCCTGCTCAATACCCATCACCAGGCTAACCCATCCTCCCACCCCCCTCCCCTCTAGAACCCTCAGTTTGTTTTTCAGAGTCCATCGTCTCTCATGGTTCTTCTCCCCCTCCGATTTCCCCCCTTCATTCTTCCCCTCCTGCTACATTCTTCTTCTTCTTTTGTTCTTTCTTAACATATATTGCATTATTTGTTTCAGAGGTACAGATCTGAGATTCAACAGTCTCGCTCAATTCACAGCGCTTACCAGAACACATACCCTCCCCGGTGTCCAACACCCAGTGACCCCATCCCTCCCACCCCAGCCCCCACTCCAGCAACCCTCAGTTTGTTTCCTGAGATTAAGAATTCCTCATATCAGTGAGGTCATATGATGCATGTCTTTCTCTGTTTGACTTATTTCGCTCAGCATGATACCCTCCAGTTCCATCCACGTCGTTGCAGATGGCAAGATCTCATTCCTTTTGATGGCTGCAAAATATTCCATTGTATATATATATATATACCCCCTCTTCTTTATCCATTCATCTGTTGGTGGACATCTTGGCTCTTTCCACAGTTTGGCTATTGTGGACATTAATAGCAAGCGTTCTAACTCGGAGAAACAACACTGAAGAGAAACCGTGCTTTAGCTACCGACGACCTCTGTGTGGGAGGAAGCAGTTTAGGGTGTACGGTGGGTGAGAGCCTGGGGACGGGTTCCGTTTCCTAAAATCGAGGGAGAGACAGGCCGGAGAGAAGGCAGCTCTCAACTCACACCATGGTTATGGGGCTAGTACCGTTGCCCCGGGTGTGTGTGCAGGCTTCATGAAAACCGCCTAACTCGAAGGAAAAACTCGCTGGAGAATCCATGCTTCAGCTAAAAGAGCCGCTCTGGAAGGTGGAAGCATTATGTTGTGTGCGTGCATGAGAGCCCTGCAAGGGAGTCCAAAGCTTTTTGTGAGTGAGCCTCAGGCCCCAGCAGAAGGCAGAACACGACTCCCCATGTGTTTCATCACGCTAGCACGGCAGCCCCACTTTTGCATGGAAGTCTAACAGCTAGTGTTCTCACTCGAAGAAACAACACTGTGGAGAAACCCTGCTTTAGCTACCGTCGACCACTAGATGGAGGAAGTATTACACGGAGTACCGTGGCTGAGAGCCTGGGGAACGGGTTCCATACGTGAAACCAAGGGAGAAATAGGTCCGGGCAGAAGGCACCTCTGGACTCAGCTCTGGCTACCTGAAGCTAACACTACTGCTCCATGTGTGCTTGGAATGCTATGTGCTCGACACTGACTGGGAAGAAACAAGCCTGTAAAGAATCCCAGCTGCAGCTCAGTCGCCTACCAGGCTACTAACACCAAGAATCAATGCTGTGGTGTTACTGCGCCTTAGCTAACATTGCCGTTCCTGAAGCCGCAGGAGTTGGATAGTGCTCGTGTATGAGAGACCGGGGAAAGGGTCCCAGACGTGAAATGGAGTGAGAAACAGGCCGGTGCGGAAGGCAGCTCTCAACTCACCTCTTGTTTATGAGGCTAGTACCCTTGCCCCGGGTGTGCCTGCAGGCCATAAGCCAACCACCTCACTCAAAGGAACAACTCTGTAGGGAATTCCTGCTTCGGCTAAAAGAGCCATGCCTCAGGGTGGACGCATTGTGTGGTGTGCATGCGTGAGTGCACAGCAAGTGAGTCCAAAACCATTTTCCTTGTGAGACCCAGGTCCCGCAAGAGGCCAGAACACGACTCCCCACTGGCTCCATGAAACTAGTACTGCGGCCCCGCTTTTGAATGGAAGTCTAATAGCTAGCTTTCTAACTCGAAGAAACAACACTGTAGAGAAACCGTGCTTTAGCTACCGTCGACCTCTCTGTGGGCGAAGCAGTTTAGGGTGTACTGTGGCTGAGAGCCTGGGGACGGTTTCAATATCGTAATATCGGGGGAGAGACAGGCCGGCACAGAAGGCAGCTCTCAACCCACATCATGGTTATGGGGCTAGGACCGTTGCCCAGGGTGTGTGTGCAGGCTTAAACGAAGCCACCTAACTCGAAGGAAAAACTCGGTTGAGAGCCTGTGCTGCAGGTAAAACAGCTGCTCCTGAGGGTGGCAGCATTTTGTTGTGTGCGTGCGTGAGAGCACTGCAAGGGAGTCCAGACCCATTTTCCGTGTGGGACTCAGGCCCCGGCAGAAGACAGAACACGACTCCCCACTTGTTTCATGAAGCTAGCACTGCGGCCCCACTTTTGCATGGAAGTCTAATAGCAAGCGTTCTTTTTTATTATTATTATGAAATGTTTTTATTGTTATGTTAATCCCCATACATTACATCATTAGTTTTAGATATAGTGTTCCATGATTCCTTGTTTGTGCATAACACCCAGTGCTCCATGCAGATCGTGCCCTGCTCAATACCCATCACCAGGCTAACCCATCCTCCCACCCCCCTCCCCTCTAGAACCCTCAGTTTGTTTTTCAGAGTCCATCGTCTCTCATGGTTCTTCTCCCCCTCCGATTTTCCCCCCTTCATTCTTCCCCTCCTGCTACATTCTTCTTCTTCTTTTTTTCTTTCTTAACATATATTGCATTATTGGTTTCAGAGGTACAGATCTGAGATTCAACAGTCTTGCACAATTCACAGCGCTTACCAGAACACATACCCTCCCCAGTGTCCAACACCCAGTGACCCCATCCCTCCCACCCCAGGCCCCACGCCAACAACCCTCAGTTTGTTTCCTGAGATTAAGAATTCCTCATATCAGTGAGGTCATATGATACATGTCTTTCTCTGTTTGACTTATTTCGCTCAGCATGATACCCTCCAGTTCCATCCACGTCGTTGCAGATGGCAAGATCTCATTCCTTTCGATGGCTGCATAATATTCCATTGTATATATATATATATATATATATATATATATATATACCCCCTCTTCTTTATCCATTCATCTGTTGGTGGACATCTTGGCTCTTTCCACAGTTTGGCTATTGTGGACATTAATAGCAAGCGTTCTAACTCGGAGAAACAACACTGAAGAGAAACC
Organism: Halichoerus grypus; assembly: GCF_964656455.1. Taxonomy (NCBI): domain Eukaryota; kingdom Metazoa; phylum Chordata; class Mammalia; order Carnivora; family Phocidae; genus Halichoerus; species Halichoerus grypus. The sequence goes on along the minus strand of NC_135722.1, from coordinate 67,855,930 downwards.
GTGCTTTAGCTACCGACGACCTCTGTGTGGGAGGAAGCAGTTTAGGGTGTACGGTGGGTGAGAGCCTGGGGACGGGTTCCGTTTCCTAAAATCGAGGGAGAGACAGGCCGGAGAGAAGGCAGCTCTCAACTCACACCATGGTTATGGGGCTAGTACCGTTGCCCCGGGTGTGTGTGCAGGCTTCATGAAAACCGCCTAACTCGAAGGAAAAACTCGCTGGAGAATCCATGCTTCAGCTAAAAGAGCCGCTCTTGAAGGTGGAAGCATTATGTTGTGTGCGTGCATGAGAGCCCTGCAAGGGAGTCCAAAGCTTTTTGTGAGTGAGCCTCAGGCCCCAGCAGAAGGCAGAACACGACTCCCCATGTGTTTCCTCACGCTAGCACGGCAGCCCCACTTTTGCATGGAAGTCTAACAGCTAGTGTTCTCACTCGAAGAAACAACACTGTAGAGAAACCCTGCTTTAGCTACCGTCGACCTCTAGATGGAGGAAGTATTACACGGAGTACCGTGGCTGAGAGCCTGGGGAACGGGTTCCATATGTGAAACCAAGGGAGAAATAGGTCCGGGCAGAAGGCACCTCTGGACTCAGCTCTTGCTACCTGAAGCTAACACTACTGCTCCATGTGTGCTTGGAATGCTATGTGCTCGACACTGACTGGGAAGAAACAAGCCTGTAAAGAATCCCATCTGCAGCTCATTCGCCTACCAGGCTACTAACACCAAGAATCAATGCTGTGGCGTTACTGCGCCTTAGCTAACATTGCCGTTCCTGAAGCCGCAGGAGTTGGATAGTGCTCGTGTATGAGAGACCGGGGAAAGGGTCCCAGACGTGAAATGGAGTGAGAAACAGGCCGGTGCGGAAGGCAGCTCTCAACTCACCTCTTGTTTATGAGCCTAGTACCCTTGCCCCGGGTGTGCCTGCAGGCCATAAGCCAACCACCTCACTCAAAGGAACAACTCTGTAGGGAATTCCTGCTTCGGCTAAAAGAGCCATGCCTCAGGGTGGACGCATTGTGTGGTGTGCATGCGTGAGTGCACAGCAAGTGAGTCCAAAACCATTTTCCTTGTGAGACCCAGGCCCCGCAAGAAGCCAGAACACGACTCCCCACTGGCTCCATGAAACTAGTACTGCGGCCCCACTTTTGAATGGAAGTCTAATAGCTAGCTTTCTAACTCGAAGAAACAACACTGTAGAGAAACCGTGCTTTAGCTACCGTCGACCTCTCTGTGGGCGAAGCAGTTTAGGGTGTACTGTGGCTGAGAGCCTGGGGACGGTTTCAATATCGTAATATCGGGGGAGAGACAGGCCGGTACAGAAGGCAGCTCTCAACCCACATCATGGTTATGGGGCTAGTACCGTTGCCCAGGGTGTGTGTGCAGGCTTAAACGAAGCCACCTAACTCGAAGGAGAAACTCGGTTGAGAGCCTGTGCTGCAGGTAAAACAGCTGCTCCTGAGGGTGGCAGCATTTTGTTGTGTGCGTGCGTGAGAGCACTGCAAGGGAGTCCAGACCCATTTTCCGTGTGGGACTCATGCCCCGGCAGAAGACAGAACACGACTCCCCACTTGTTTCATGAAGCTAGCACTGCGGCCCCACTTTTGCATGGAAGTCTAATAGCAAGCGTTCTTTTTTATTATTATTATGAAATGTTTTTATTGTTATGTTAATCCCCATACATTACATCATTAGTTTTAGATATAGTGTTCCATGATTCCTTGTTTGTGCATAACACCCAGTGCTCCATGCAGATCGTGCCCTGCTCAATACCCATCACCAGGCTAACCCATCCTCCCACCCCCCTCCCCTCTAGAACCCTCAGTTTGTTTTTCAGACTCCATCGTCTCTCATGGTTCTTCTCCCCCTCAGATTTCCCCCCCTTCATTCTTCCCCTCCTGCTACATTCTTCTTCTTTTTTTCTTTCTTAACATATATTGCATTATTGGTTTCAGAGGTACAGATCTGAGATTCAACAGTCTTGCACAATTCACAGCGCTTACCAGAACACATACCCTCCCCAGTGTCCAACACCCAGTGACCCCATCCCTCCCACCCCAGGCCCCACTCCAACAACCCTCAGTTTGTTTCCTGATATTAAGAATTCCTCATATCAGTGAGGTCATATGATACATGTCTTTCTCTGTTTGACTTATTTCGCTCAGCATGATACCCTCCAGTTCCATCCACGTCGTTGCAGATGGCAAGATCTCATTCCTTTTGATGGCTGCATAATATTCCATTATATATATATATATATATATATATATATATATATATATACCCCCTCTTCTTTATCCATTCATCCGTTGGTGGACATCTTGGCTCTTTCCACAGTTTGGCTATTGTGGACATTAATAGCAAGCGTTCTAACTCGGAGAAACAACACTGAAGAGAAACCGTGCTTTAGCTACCGACGACCTCTGTGTGGGAGGAAGCAGTTTAGGGTGTACGGTGGGTGAGAGCCTGGGGACGGGTTCCGTTTCCTAAAATCGAGGGAGAGACAGGCCGGAGAGAAGGCAGCTCTCAACTCACACCATGGTTATGGGGCTAGTACCGTTGCCCCGGGTGTGTGTGCAGGCTTCATGAAAACCGCCTAACTCGAAGGAAAAACTCGCTGGAGAATCCATGCTTCAGCTAAAAGAGCCGCTCTGGAAGGTGGAAGCATTATGTTGTGTGCGTGCATGAGAGCCCTGCAAGGGAGTCCAAAGCCTTTTGTGAGTGAGCCTCAGGCCCCAGCAGAAGGCAGAACACGACTCCCCATGTGTTTCCTCACGCTAGCACGGCAGCCCCACTTTTGCATGGAAGTCTAACAGCTAGTGTTCTCACTCGAAGAAACAACACTGTAGAGAAACCCTGCTTTAGCTACCGTCGACCTCTAGATGGAGGAAGTATTACACGGAGTACCGTGGCTGAGAGCCTGGGGAACGGGTTCCATACGTGAAACCAAGGGAGAAATAGGTCCGGGCAGAAGGCACCTCTGGACTCAGCTCTTGCTACCTGAAGCTAACACTACTGCTCCATGTGTGCTTGGAATGCTATGTGCTCCACACTGACTGGGAAGAAACAAGCCTGTAAAGAATCCCAGCTGCAGCTCATTCGCCTACCAGGCTACTAACACCAAGAATCAATGCTGTGGCATTACTGCGCTTTAGCTAACATTGCCGTTCCTGAAGCCGCAGGAGTTGTATAGTGCTCGTGTATGAGAGACCGGGCAAAGGGTCCCAGACGTGAAATGGAGTGAGAAACAGTCCGGTGCGGAAGGCAGCTCTCAACTCACCTCTTGTTTATGAGCCTAGTACCCTTGCCCCGGGTGTGCCTGCAGGCCATAAGCCAACCACCTCACTCAAAGGAACAACTCTGTAGGGAATTCCTGCTTCGGCTAAAAGAGCCATGCCTCAGGGTGGACGCATTGTGTGGTGTGCATGCGTGAGTGCACAGCAAGTGAGTCCAAAACCATTTTCCTTGTGAGACCCAGGCCCCGCAAGAAGCCAGAACACGACTCCCCACGGGCTCCATGAAACTAGTACTGCGGCCCCACTTTTGAATGGAAGTCTAATAGCTAGCTTTCTAACTCGAAGAAACAACACTGTAGAGAAACCGTGCTTTAGCTACCGTCGACCTCTCTGTGGGCGAAGCAGTTTAGGGTGTACTGTGGCTGAGAGCCTGGGGACGGTTTCAATATCGTAATATCGGGGGAGAGACAGGCCGGTACAGAAGGCAGCTCTCAACCCACATCATGGTTATGGGGCTAGGACCGTTGCCCAGGGTGTGTGTGCAGGCTTAAACACAGCCACCTAACTCGAAGGAGAAACTCGGTTGAGAGCCTGTGCTGCAGGTAAAACAGCTGCTCCTGAGGGTGGCAGCATTTTGTTGTGTGCGTGCGTGAGAGCACTGCAAGGGAGTCCAGACCCATTTTCCGTGTGGGACTCAGGCCCCGGCAGAAGACAGAACACGACTCCCCACTTGTTTCATGAAGCTAGCACTGCGGCCCCACTTTTGCATGGAAGTCTAAGAGCAAGCGTTCTTTTTTATTATTCTTATGAAATGTTTTTATTGTTATGTTAATCCCCGTACATTACATCATTAGTTTTAGATATAGTGTTCCATGATTCCTTGTTTGTGCATAACACCCAGTGCTCCATGCAGATCGTGCCCTGCTCAATACCCATCACCAGGCTAACCCATCCTCCCACCCCCCTCCCCTCTAGAACCCTCAGTTTGTTTTTCAGAGTCCATCGTCTCTCATGGTTCTTCTCCCCCTCCGATTTCCCCCCTTCATTCTTCCCCTCCTGCTACATTCTTCTTCTTCTTTTGTTCTTTCTTAACATATATTGCATTATTTGTTTCAGAAGTACAGATCTGAGATTCAACAGTCTTGCACAATTCACAGCGCTTACCAGAACACATACCCTCCCCGGTGTCCAACACCCAGTGACCCCATCCCTCCCACCCCAGCCCCCACTCCAGCAACCCTCAGTTTGTTTCCTGAGATTAAGAATTCCTCATATCAGTGAGGTCATATGATGCATGTCTTTCTCTGTTTGACTTATTTCGCTCAGCATGATACCCTCCAGTTCCATCCACGTCGTTGCAGATGGCAAGATCTCATTCCTTTTGATGGCTGCATAATATTCCATTGTATATATATATATATATATACCCCCTCTTCTTTATCCATTCATCTGTTGGTGGACATCTTGGCTCTTTCCACAGTTTGGCTATTGTGGACATTAATAGCAAGCGTTCTAACTCGGAGAAACAACACTGAAGAGAAACCGTGCTTTAGCTACCGACGACCTCTGTGTGGGAGGAAGCAGTTTAGGCTGTACGGTGGGTGAGAGCCTGGGGACGGGTTCCGTTTCCTAAAATCGAGGGAGAGACAGGCCGGAGAGAAGGCAGCTCTCAACTCACACCATGGTTATGGGGCTAGTACCGTTGCCCCGGGTGTGTGTGCAGGCTTCACGAAAACCGCCTAACTCGAAGGAAAAACTCGCTGGAGAGTCCATGCTTCAGCTAAAAGAGCCGCTCTTGAAGGTGGAAGCATTATGTTGTGTGCGTGCATGAGAGCCCTGCAAGGGAGTCCAAAGCTTTTTGTGAGTGAGCCTGAGGCCCCAGCAGAAGGCAGAACACGACTCCCCATGTGTTTCATCACGCTAGCACGGCAGCCCCACTTTTGCATGGAAGTCTAACAGCTAGTGTTCTCACTCGAAGAAACAACACTGTAGAGAAACCCTGCTTTAGCTACCGTCGACCTCTAGATGGAGGAAGTATTACACGGACTACCGTGGCTGAGAGCCTGGGGAACGGGTTCCATACGTGAAACCAAGGGAGAAATAGGTCCGGGCAGAAGGCACCTCTGGACTCAGCTCTTGCTACCTGAAGCTAACACTACTGCTCCATGTGTGCTTGGAATGCTATGTGCTCCACACTGACTGGGAAGAAACAAGCCTGTAAAGAATCCCAGCTGCAGCTCATTCGCCTACCAGGCTCCTAACACCAAGAATCAATGCTGTGGCGTTACTGCGCTTGAGCTAACATTGCCGTTCCTGAAGCCGCAGGAGTTGTATAGTGCTCGTGTATGAGAGACCGGGGAAAGGGTCCCAGACGTGAAATGGAGTGAGAAACAGGCCGGTGCGGAAGGCAGCTCTCAACTCACCTCTTGTTTATGAGGCTAGTACCCTTGCCCCGGGTGTGCCTGCAGGCCATAAGCCAACCACCTAACTCAAAGGAACAACTCTGTAGGGAATTCCTGCTTCGGCTAAAAGAGCCATGCCTCAGGGTGGACGCATTGTGTGGTGTGCATGCGTGAGTGCACAGCAAGTGAGTCCAAAACCATTTTCCTTGTGAGACCCAGGCCCCGCAAGAAGCCAGAACACGACTCCCCACTGGCTCCATGAAACTAGTACTGCGGCCCCACTTTTGAATGGAAGTCTAATAGCTAGCTTTCTAACTCGAAGAAACAACACTGCACAGAAACCGTGCTTTAGCTACCGTCGACCTCTCTGTGGGCGAAGCAGTTTAGGGTGTACTGTGGCTGAGAGCCTGGGGACGGTTTCAATATCGTAATATCAGGGGAGAGACAGGCCGGTACAGAAGGCAGCTCTCAACCCACATCATGGTTATGGGGCTAGTACCGTTGCCCAGGGTGTGTGTGCAGGCTTAAACACAGCCACCTAACTCGAAGGAAAACCTCGGTTGAGAGCCTGTGCTGCAGGTAAAACAGCTGCTCCTGAGGGTGGCAGCATTTTGTTGTGTGCGTGCGTGAGAGCACTGCAAGGGAGTCCAGACCCATTTTCCGTGTGGGACTCAGACCCCGGCAGAAGACAGAACACGACTCCCCACTTGTTTCATGAAGCTAGCACTGCGGCCCCACTTTTGCATGGAAGTCTAATAGCAAGCGTTCTTTTTTATTATTATTATGAAATGTTTTTATTGTTATGTTAATCCCCATACATTACATCATTAGTTTGAGATATAGTGTTCCATGATTCCTTGTTTGTGCATAACACCCAGTGCTCCATGCAGATCGTGCCCTGCTCAATACCCATCACCAGGCTAACCCATCCTCCCACCCCCCTCCCCTCTAGAACCCTCAGTTTGTTTTTCAGAGTCCATCGTCTCTCATGGTTCTTCTCCCCCTCCGATTTTCCCCCCTTCATTCTTCCCCTCCTGCTACATTCTTCTTCTTCTTTTGTTCTTTCTTAACATATATTGCATTATTGGTTTCAGAGGTACAGATCTGAGATTCAACAGTCTTGCACAATTCACAGCGCTTACCAGAACACATACCCTCCCCGGTGTCCAACACCCAGTGACCCCATCCCTCCCACCCCAGCCCCCACTCCAGCAACCCTCAGTTTGTTTCCTGAGATTAAGAATACCTCATATCAGTGAGGTCATATGATGCATGTCTTTCTCTGTTTGACTTATTTCGCTCAGCATGATACCCTCCAGTTCCATCCACGTCGTTGCAGATGGCAAGATCTCATTCCTTTTGATGGCTGCAAAATATTCCATTGTATATATATATATATACCCCCTCTTCTTTATCCATTCATCTGTTGGTGGACATCTTGGCTCTTTCCACAGTTTGGCTATTGTGGACATTAATAGCAAGCGTTCTAACTCGGAGAAACAACACTGAAGAGAAACTGTGCTTTAGCTACCGACGACCTCTGTGTGGGAGGAAGCAGTTTAGGGTGTACGGTGGGTGAGAGCCTGGGGACGGGTTCCGTTTCCTAAAATCGAGGGAGAGACAGGCCGGAGAGAAGGCAGCTCTCAACTCACACCATGGTTATGGGGCTAGTACCGTTGCCCCGGGTGTGTGTGCAGGCTTCACGAAAACCGCCTAACTCGAAGGAAAAACTCGCTGGAGAATCCATGCTTCAGCTAAAAGAGCCGCTCTTGAAGGTGGAAGCATTATGTTGTGTGCGTGCATGAGAGCCCTGCAAGGGAGTCCAAAGCTTTTTGTGAGTGAGCCTCAGGCCCCAGCAGAAGGCAGAACACGACTCCCCATGTGTTTCATCACGCTAGCACGGCAGCCCCACTTTTGCATGGAAGTCTAACAGCTAGTGTTCTCACTCGAAGAAACAACACTGTAGAGAAACCCTGCTTTAGCTACCGTCGACCTCTAGATGGAGGAAGTATTACACGGACTACCGTGGCTGAGAGCCTGGGGAACGGGTTCCATACGTGAAACCAAGGGAGAAATAGGTCCGGGCAGAAGGCACCTCTGGACTCAGCTCTTGCTACCTGAAGCTAACACTACTGCTCCATGTGTGCTTGGAATGCTATGTGCTCCACACTGACTGGGAAGAAACAAGCCTTTAAAGAATCCCAGCTGCAGCTCACTCGCCTACCAGGCTACTAACACCAAGAATCAACTCTGTAGGGAATTCCTGCTTCGGCTAAAAGAGCCATGCCTCAGGGTGGACGCATTGTGTGGTGTGCATGCGTGAGTGCACAGCAAGTGAGTCCAAAACCATTTTCCTTGTGAGACCCAGGCCCCGCAAGAAGCCAGAACATGACTCCCCACTGGCTCCATGAAACTAGTACTGCGGCCCCACTTTTGAATGGAAGTCTAATAGCTAGCTTTCTAACTCGAAGAAACAACACTGTAGAGAAACCGTGCTTTAGCTACCGTCGACCTCTCTGTGGGCGAAGCAGTTTAGGGTGTACTGTGGCTGAGAGCCTGGGGACGGTTTCAATATCGTAATATCGGGGGAGAGACAGGCCGGTACAGAAGGCAGCTCTCAACCCACATCATGGTTATGGGGCTAGGACCGTTGCCCAGGGTGTGTGTGCAGGCTTAAACACAGCCACCTAACTCGAAGGAAAACCTCGGTTGAGAGCCTGTGCTGCAGGTAAAACAGCTGCTCCTGAGGGTGGCAGCATTTTGTTGTGTGCGTGCGTGAGAGCACTGCAAGGGAGTCCAGACCCATTTTCCGTGTGGGACTCAGGCCCCGGCAGAAGACAGAACACGACTCCCCACTTGTTTCATGAAGCTAGCACTGCGGCCCCACTTTTGCATGGAAGTCTAATAGCAAGCGTTCTTTATTATTATTATTATGAAATGTTTTTATTGTTATGTTAATCCCCATACATTACATCATTAGTTTTAGATATAGTGTTCCATGATTCCTTGTTTGTGCATAACACCCAGTGCTCCATGCAGATCGTGCCCTGCTCAATACCCATCACCAGGCTAACCCATCCTCCCATCCCCCTCCCCTCTAGAACCCTCAGTTTGTTTTTCAGAGTCCATCGTCTCTCATGGTTCTTCTCCCCCTCCGATTTTCCCCCCTTCATTCTTCCCCTCCTGCTACATTCTTCTTCTTCTTTTGTTCTTTCTTAACATATATTGCATTATTGGTTTCAGAGGTACAGATCTGAGATTCAACAGTCTTGCACAATTCACAGCGCTTACCAGAACACATACCCTCCCCGGTGTCCAACACCCAGTGACCCCATCCCTCCCACCCCAGCCCCCACTCCAGCAACCCTCAGTTTGTTTCCTGAGATTAAGAATTCCTCATATCAGTGAGGTCATATGATGCATGTCTTTCTCTGTTTGACTTATTTCGCTCAGCATGATACCCTCCAGTTCCATCCACGTCGTTGCAGATGGCAAGATCTCATTCCTTTTGATGGCTGCATAATATTCCATTGTAAATATATATATACCCCCTCTTCTTTATCCATTCATCTGTTGGTGGACATCTTGGCTCTTTCCACAGTTTGGCTATTGTGGACATTAATAGCAAGCGTTCTAACTCGGAGAAACAACACTGAAGAGAAACCGTGCTTTAGCTACCGACGACCTCTGTGTGGGAGGAAGCAGTTTAGGGTGTACGGTGGGTGAGAGCCTGGGGACGGTTTCCGTTTCCTAAAATCGAGGGAGAGACAGGCCGGAGAGAAGGCAGCTCTCAACTCACACCATGGTTATGGGGCTAGTACCGTTGCCCCGGGTGTGTGTGCAGGCTTCACGAAAACCGCCTAACTCGAAGGAAAAACTCGCTGGAGAGTCCATGCTTCAGCTAAAAGAGCCGCTCTTGAAGGTGGAAGCATTATGTTGTGTGCGTGCATGAGAGCCCTGCAAGGGAGTCCAAAGCTTTTTGTGAGTGAGCCTGAGGCCCCAGCAGAAGGCAGAACACGACTCCCCATGTGTTTCATCACGCTAGCACGGCAGCCCCACTTTTGCATGGAAGTCTAACAGCTAGTGTTCTCACTCGAAGAAACAACACTGTAGAGAAACCCTGCTTTAGCTACCGTCGACCTCTAGATGGAGGAAGTATTACACGGACTACCGTGGCTGAGAGCCTGGGGAACGGGTTCCATACGTGAAACCAAGGGAGAAATAGGTCCGGGCAGAAGGCACCTCTGGACTCAGCTCTTGCTACCTGAAGCTAACACTACTGCTCCATGTGTGCTTGGAATGCTATGTGCTCCACACTGACTGGGAAGAAACAAGCCTGTAAAGAATCCCAGCTGCAGCTCATTCGCCTACCAGGCTCCTAACACCAAGAATCAATGCTGTGGCGTTACTGCGCTTGAGCTAACATTGCCGTTCCTGAAGCCGCAGGAGTTGTATAGTGCTCGTGTATGAGAGACCGGGGAAAGGGTCCCAGACGTGAAATGGAGTGAGAAACAGGCCGGTGCGGAAGGCAGCTCTCAACTCACCTCTTGTTTATGAGCCTAGTACCCTTGCCCCGGGTGTGCCTGCAGGCCATAAGCCAACCACCTAACTCAAAGGAACAACTCTGTAGGGAATTCCTGCTTCGGCTAAAAGAGCCATGCCTCAGGGTGGACGCATTGTGTGGTGTGCATGCGTGAGTGCACAGCAAGTGAGTCCAAAACCATTTTCCTTGTGAGACCCAGGCCCCGCAAGAAGCCAGAACACGACTCCCCACTGGCTCCATGAAACTAGTACTGCGGCCCCACTTTTGAATGGAAGTCTAATAGCTAGCTTTCTAACTCGAAGAAACAACACTGCACAGAAACCGTGCTTTAGCTACCGTCGACCTCTCTGTGGGCGAAGCAGTTTAGGGTGTACTGTGGCTGAGAGCCTGGGGACGGTTTCAATATCGTAATATCGGGGGAGAGACAGGCCGGTACAGAAGGCAGCTCTCAACCCACATCATGGTTATGGGGCTAGTACCGTTGCCCAGGGTGTGTGTGCAGGCTTAAACACAGCCACCTAACTCGAAGGAAAACCTCGGTTGAGAGCCTGTGCTGCAGGTAAAACAGCTGCTCCTGAGGGTGGCAGCATTTTGTTGTGTGCGTGCGTGAGAGCACTGCAAGGGAGTCCAGACCCATTTTCCGTGTGGGACTCAGGCCCCGGCAGAAGACAGAACACGACTCCCCACTTGTTTCATGAAGCTAGCACTGCGGCCCCACTTTTGCATGGAAGTCTAATAGCAAGCGTTCTTTTTTATTATTATTATGAAATGTTTTTATTGTTATGTTAATCCCCATACATTACATCATTAGTTTTAGATATAGTGTTCCATGATTCCTTGTTTGTGCATAACACCCAGTGCTCCATGCAGATCGTGCCCTGCTCAATACCCATCACCAGGCTAACCCATCCTCCCACCCCCCTCCCCTCTAGAACCCTCAGTTTGTTTTTCAGAGTCCATCGTCTCTCATGGTTCTTCTCCCCCTCCGATTTTCCCCCCTTCATTCTTCCCCTCCTGCTACATTCTTCTTCTTCTTTTGTTCTTTCTTAACATATATTGCATTATTGGTTTCAGAGGTACAGATCTGAGATTCAACAGTCTTGCACAATTCACAGCGCTTACCAGAACACATACCCTCCCCGGTGTCCAACACCCAGTGACCCCATCCCTCCCACCCCAGCCCCCAGTCCAGCAACCCTCAGTTTGTTTCCTGAGATTAAGAATTCCTCATATCAGTGAGGTCATATGATGCATGTCTTTCTCTGTTTGACTTATTTCGCTCAGCATGATACCCTCCAGTTCCATCCACGTCGTTGCAGATGGCAAGATCTCATTCCTTTTGATGGCTGCATAATATTCCATTGTATATATATATATACCCTCTCTTCTTTATCCATTCATCTGTTGGTGGACATCTTGGCTCTTTCCACAGTTTGGCTATTGTGGACATTAATAGCAAGCGTTCTAACCCGGAGAAACAATACTGAAGAGAAACCGTGCTTTAGCTACCGACGACCTCTGTGTGGGAGGAAGCAGTTTAGGGTGTACGGTGGGTGAGAGCCTGGGGACGGGTTCCGTTTCCTAAAATCGAGGGAGAGACAGGCCGGAGAGAAGGCAGCTCTCAACTCACACCATGGTTATGGGGCTAGTACCGTTGCCCCGGGTGTGTGTGCAGGCTTCACGGAAACCGCCTAACTCGAAGGAAAAACTCGCTGGAGAATCCATGCTTCAGCTAAAAGAGCCGCTCTTGAAGGTGGAAGCATTATGTTGTGTGCGTGCATGAGAGCCCTGCAAGGGAGTCCAAAGCTTTTTGTGAGTGAGCCTGAGGCCCCAGCAGAAGGCAGAACACGACTCCCCATGTGTTTCATCACGCTAGCACGGCAGCCCCACTTTTGCATGGAAGTCTAACAGCTAGTGTTCTCACTCGAAGAAACAACACTGTAGAGAAACCCTGCTTTAGCTACCGTCGACCTCTAGATGGAGGAAGTATTACACGGACTACCGTGGCTGAGAGCCTGGGGAACGGGTTCCATACGTGAAACCAAGGGAGAAATAGGTCCGGGCAGAAGGCACCTCTGGACTCAGCTCTTGCTACCTGAAGCTAACACTACTGCTCCATGTGTGCTTGGAATGCTATGTGCTCCACACTGACTGGGAAGAAACAAGCCTGTAAAGAATCCCAGCTGCAGCTCATTCGCCTACCAGGCTCCTAACACCAAGAATCAATGCTGTGGCGTTACTGCGCTTGAGCTAACATTGCCGTTCCTGAAGCCGCAGGAGTTGTATAGTGCTCGTGTATGAGAGACCGGGGAAAGGGTCCCAGACGTGAAATGGAGTGAGAAACAGGCCGGTGCGGAAGGCAGCTCTCAACTCACCTCTTGTTTATGAGGCTAGTACCCTTGCCCCGGGTGTGCCTGCAGGCCATAAGCCAACCACCTAACTCAAAGGAACAACTCTGTAGGGAATTCCTGCTTCGGCTAAAAGAGCCATGCCTCAGGGTGGACGCATTGTGTGGTGTGCATGCGTGAGTGCACAGCAAGTGAGTCCAAAACCATTTTCCTTGTGAGACCCAGGCCCCGCAAGAAGCCAGAACACGACTCCCCACTGGCTCCATGAAACTAGTACTGCGGCCCCACTTTTGAATGGAAGTCTAATAGCTAGCTTTCTAACTCGAAGAAACAACACTGCACAGAAACCGTGCTTTAGCTACCGTCGACCTCTCTGTGGGCGAAGCAGTTTAGGGTGTACTGTGGCTGAGAGCCTGGGGACGGTTTCAATATCGTAATATCGGGGGAGAGACAGGCCGGTACAGAAGGCAGCTCTCAACCCACATCATGGTTATGGGGCTAGTACCGTTGCCCAGGGTGTGTGTGCAGGCTTAAACACAGCCACCTAACTCGAAGGAAAACCTCGGTTGAGAGCCTGTGCTGCAGGTAAAACAGCTGCTCCTGAGGGTGGCAGCATTTTGTTGTGTGCGTGCGTGAGAGCACTGCAAGGGAGTCCAGACCCATTTTCCGTGTGGGACTCAGGCCCCGGCAGAAGACAGAACACGACTCCCCACTTGTTTCATGAAGCTAGCACTGCGGCCCCACTTTTGCATGGAAGTCTAATAGCAAGCGTTCTTTTTTATTATTATTATGAAATGTTTTTATTGTTATGTTAATCCCCATACATTACATCATTAGTTTTAGATATAGTGTTCCATGATTCCTTGTTTGTGCATAACACCCAGTGCTCCATGCAGATCGTGCCCTGCTCAATACCCATCACCAGGCTAACCCATCCTCCCACCCCCCTCCCCTCTAGAACCCTCAGTTTGTTTTTCAGAGTCCATCGTCTCTCATGGTTCTTCTCCCCCTCCGATTTTCCCCCCTTCATTCTTCCCCTCCTGCTACATTCTTCTTCTTCTTTTGTTCTTTCTTAACATATATTGCATTATTGGTTTCAGAGGTACAGATCTGAGATTCAACAGTCTTGCACAATTCACAGCGCTTACCAGAACACATACCCTCCCCGGTGTCCAACACCCAGTGACCCCATCCCTCCCACCCCAGCCCCCACTCCAGCAACCCTCAGTTTGTTTCCTGAGATTAAGAATTCCTCATATCAGTGAGGTCATATGATGCATGTCTTTCTCTGTTTGACTTATTTCGCTCAGCATGATACCCTCCAGTTCCATCCACGTCGTTGCAGATGGCAAGATCTCATTCCTTTTGATGGCTGCAAAATATTCCATTGTATATATATATACCCCCTCTTCTTTATCCATTCATCTGTTGGTGGACATCTTGGCTCTTTCCACAGTTTGGCTATTGTGGACATTAATAGCAAGCGTTCTAACTCGGAGAAACAACACTGAAGAGAAACCGTGCTTTAGCTACCGACGACCTCTGTGTGGGAGGAAGCAGTTTAGGGTGTACGGTGGGTGAGAGCCTGGGGACGGGTTCCGTTTCCTAAAATCGAGGGAGAGACAGGCCGGAGAGAAGGCAGCTCTCAACTCACACCATGGTTATGGGGCTAGTACCGTTGCCCCGGGTGTGTGTGCAGGCTTCACGAAAACTGCCTAACTCGAAGGAAAAACTCGCTGGAGAATCCATGCTTCAGCTAAAAGAGCCGCTCTGGAAGGTGGAAGCATTATGTTGTGTGCGTGCATGAGAGCCCTGCAAGGGAGTCCAAAGCTTTTTGTGAGTGAGCCTGAGGCCCCAGCAGAAGGCAGAACACGACTCCCCATGTGTTTCATCACGCTAGCACGGCAGCCCCACTTTTGCATGGAAGTCTAACAGCTAGTGTTCTCACTCGAAGAAACAACACTGTAGAGAAACCCTGCTTTAGCTACCGTCGACCTCTAGATGGAGGAAGTATTACACGGAGTACCGTGGCTGAGAGCCTGGGGAACGGGTTCCATACGTGAAACCAAGGGAGAAATAGGTCCGGGCAGAAGGCACCTCTGGACTCAGCTCTTGCTACCTGAAGCTAACACTACTGCTCCATGTGTGCTTGGAATGCTATGTGCTCCACACTGACTGGGAAGAAACAAGCCTGTAAAGAATCCCAGCTGCAGCTCACTCGCCTACCAGGCTCCTAACACCAAGAATCAATGCTGTGGCGTTACTGCGCTTGAGCTAACATTGCCGTTCCTGAAGCCGCAGGAGTTGTATAGTGCTCGTGTATGAGAGACCGGGGAAAGGGTCCCAGACGTGAAATGGAGTGAGAAACAGGCCGGTGCGGAAGGCAGCTCTCAACTCACCTCTTGTTTATGAGCCTAGTACCCTTGCCCCGGGTGTGCCTGCAGGCCATAAGCCAACCACCTAACTCAAAGGAACAACTCTGTAGGGAATTCCTGCTTCGGCTAAAAGAGCCATGCCTCAGGGTGGACGCATTGTGTGGTGTGCATGCGTGAGTGCACAGCAAGTGAGTCCAAAACCATTTTCCTTGTGAGACCCAGGCCCCGCAAGAAGCCAGAACACGACTCCCCACTGGCTCCATGAAACTAGCACTGCGGCCCCACTTTTGAATGGAAGTCTAATAGCTAGCTTTCTAACTCGAAGAAACAACACTGCAGAGAAACCGTGCTTTAGCTACCGTCGACCTCTCTGTGGGCGAAGCAGTTTAGGGTGTACTGTGGCTGAGAGCCTGGGGACGGTTTCAATATCGTAATATCGGGGGAGAGACAGGCCGGTACAGAAGGCAGCTCTCAACCCACATCATGGTTATGGGGCTAGTACCGTTGCCCAGGGTGTGTGTGCAGGCTTAAACGAAGCCACCTAACTCGAAGGAAAAACTCGGTTGAGAGCCTGTGCTGCAGGTAAAACAGCTGCTCCTGAGGGTGGCAGCATTTTGTTGTGTGCGTGCGTGAGAGCCCTGCAAGGGAGTCCAGACCCATTTTCCGTGTGGGACTCAGGCCCCGGCAGAAGACAGAACACGACTCCCCACTTGTTTCATGAAGCTAGCACTGCGGCCCCACTTTTGCATGGAAGTCTAATAGCAAGCGTTCTTTTTTATTATTATTATGAAATGTTTTTATTGTTATGTTAATCCCCATACATTACATCATTAGTTTTAGATATAGTGTTCCATGATTCCTTGTTTGTGCATAACACCCAGTGCTCCATGCAGATCGTGCCCTGCTCAATACCCATCACCAGGCTAACCCATCCTCCCACCCCCCTCCCCTCTAGAACCCTCAGTTTGTTTTTCAGAGTCCATCGTCTCTCATGGTTCTTCTCCCCCTCCGATTTTCCCCCCTTCATTCTTCCCCTCCTGCTACATTCTTCTTCTTCTTTTGTTCTTTCTTAACATATATTGCATTATTGGTTTCAGAGGTACAGATCTGAGATTCAACAGTCTTGCACAATTCACAGCGCTTACCAGAACACATACCCTCCCCGGTGTCCAACACCCAGTGACCCCATCCCTCCCACCCCAGCCCCCACTCCAGCAACCCTCAGTTTGTTTCCTGAGATTAAGAATTCCTCATATCAGTGAGGTCATATGATGCATGTCTTTCTCTGTTTGACTTATTTCGCTCAGCATGATACCCTCCAGTTCCATCCACGTCGTTGCAGATGGCAAGATCTCATTCCTTTTGATGGCTGCAAAATATTCCATTGTATATATATATACCCCCTCTTCTTTATCCATTCATCTGTTGGTGGACATCTTGGCTCTTTCCACAGTTTGGCTATTGTGGACATTAATAGCAAGCGTTCTAACTCGGAGAAACAACACTGAAGAGAAACCGTGCTTTAGCTACCGACGACCTCTGTGTGGGAGGAAGCAGTTTAGGGTGTACGGTGGGTGAGAGCCTGGGGATGGGTTCCGTTTCCTAAAATCGAGGGAGAGACAGGCCGGAGAGAAGGCAGCTCTCAACTCACACCATGGTTATGGGGCTAGTACCGTTGCCCCGGGTGTGTGTGCAGGCTTCACGAAAACCGCCTAACTCGAAGGAAAAACTCGCTGGAGAATCCATGCTTCAGCTAAAAGAGCCGCTCTGGAAGGTGGAAGCATTATGTTGTGTGCGTGCATGAGAGCCCTGCAACGGAGTCCAAAGCTTTTTGTGAGTGAGCCTGAGGCCCCAGCAGAAGGCAGAACACGACTCCCCATGTGTTTCATCACGCTAGCACGGCAGCCCCACTTTTGCATGGAAGTCTAACAGCTAGTGTTCTCACTCGAAGAAACAACACTGTAGAGAAACCCTGCTTTAGCTACCGTCGACCTCTAGATGGAGGAAGTATTACACGGACTACCGTGGCTGAGAGCCTGGGGAACGGGTTCCATACGTGAAACCAAGGGAGAAATAGGTCCGGGCAGAAGGCACCTCTGGACTCAGCTCTTGCTACCTGAAGCTAACACTACTGCTCCATGTGTGCTTGGAATGCTATGTGCTCCACAGTGACTGGGAAGAAACAAGCCTGTAAAGAATCCCAGCTGCAGCTCACTCGCCTACCAGGCTCCTAACACCAAGAATCAATGCTGTGGCGTTACTGCGCTTGAGCTAACATTGCCGTTCCTGAAGCCGCAGGAGTTGTATAGTGCTCGTGTATGAGAGACCGGGGAAAGGGTCCCAGACGTGAAATGGAGTGAGAAACAGGCCGGTGCGGAAGGCAGCTCTCAACTCACCTCTTGTTTATGAGGCTAGTACCCTTGCCCCGGGTGTGCCTGCAGGCCATAAGCCAACCACCTCACTCAAAGGAACAACTCTGTAGGGAATTCCTGCTTCGGCTAAAAGAGACATGCCTCAGGGTGGACGCATTGTGTGGTGTGCATGCGTGAGTGCACAGCAAGTGAGTCCAAAACCATTTTCCTTGTGAGACCCAGGCCCCGCAAGAAGCCAGAACACGACTCCCCACTGGCTCCATGAAACTAGCACTGCGGCCCCACTTTTGAATGGAAGTCTAATAGCTAGCTTTCTAACTCGAAGAAACAACACTGCAGAGAAACCGTGCTTTAGCTACCGTCGACCTCTCTGTGGGCGAAGCAGTTTAGGGTGTACTGTGGCTGAGAGCCTGGGGACGGTTTCAATATCGTAATATCGGGGGAGAGACAGGCCGGTACAGAAGGCAGCTCTCAACCCACATCATGGTTATGGGGCTAGTACCGTTGCCCAGGGTGTGTGTGCAGGCTTAAACGAAGCCACCTAACTCGAAGGAAAAACTCGGTTGAGAGCCTGTGCTGCAGGTAAAACAGCTGCTCCTGAGGGTGGCAGCATTTTGTTGTGTGCGTGCGTGAGAGCCCTGCAAGGGAGTCCAGACCCATTTTCCGTGTGGGACTCAGGCCCCGGCAGAAGACAGAACACGACTCCCCACTTGTTTCATGAAGCTAGCACTGCGGCCCCACTTTTGCATGGAAGTCTAATAGCAAGCGTTCTTTTTTATTATTATTATGAAATGTTTTTATTGTTATGTTAATCCCCATACATTACATCATTAGTTTTAGATATAGTGTTCCATGATTCCTTGTTTGTGCATAACACCCAGTGCTCCATGCAGATCGTGCCCTGCTCAATACCCATCACCAGGCTAACCCATCCTCCCACCCCCCTCCCCTCTAGAACCCTCAGTTTGTTTTTCAGAGTCCATCGTCTCTCATGGTTCTTCTCCCCCTCCGATTTTCCCCCCTTCATTCTTCCCCTCCTGCTACATTCTTCTTCTTCTTTTGTTCTTTCTTAACATATATTGCATTATTGGTTTCAGAGGTACAGATCTGAGATTCAACAGTCTTGCACAATTCACAGCGCTTACCAGAACACATACCCTCCCCGGTGTCCAACACCCAGTGACCCCATCCCTCCCACCCCAGCCCCCACTCCAGCAACCCTCAGTTTGTTTCCTGAGATTAAGAATTCCTCATATCAGTGAGGTCATATGATGCATGTCTTTCTCTGTTTGACTTATTTCGCTCAGCATGATACCCTCCAGTTCCATCCACGTCGTTGCAGATGGCAAGATCTCATTCCTTTTGATGGCTGCAAAATATTCCATTGTATATATATATATACCCCCTCTTCTTTATCCATTCATCTGTTGGTGGACATCTTGGCTCTTTCCACAGTTTGGCTATTGTGGACATTAATACCAAGCGTTCTAACTCGGAGAAACAACACTGAAGAGAAACCGTGCTTTAGCTACCGACGACCTCTGTGTGGGAGGAAGCAGTTTAGGGTGTACGGTGGGTGAGAGCCTGGGGACGGGTTCCGTTTCCTAAAATCGAGGGAGAGACAGGCCGGAGAGAAGGCAGCTCTCAACTCACACCATGGTTATGGGGCTAGTACCGTTGCCCCGGGTGTGTGTGCAGGCTTCACGAAAACCGCCTAACTCGAAGGAAAAACTCGCTGGAGAATCCATGCTTCCGCTAAAAGAGCCGCTCTGGAAGGTGGAAGCATTATGTTGTGTGCGTGCATGAGAGCCCTGCAAGGGAGTCCAAAGCTTTTTGTGAGTGAGCCTGAGGCCCCAGCAGAAGGCAGAACACGACTCCCCATGTGTTTCATCACGCTAGCACGGCAGCCCCACTTTTGCATGGAAGTCTAACAGCTAGTGTTCTCACTCGAAGAAACAACACTGTAGAGAAACCCTGCTTTAGCTACCGTCGACCTCTAGATGGAGGAAGTATTACACGGACTACCGTGGCTGAGAGCCTGGGGAACGGGTTCCATACGTGAAACCAAGGGAGAAATAGGTCCGGGCAGAAGGCACCTCTGGACTCAGCTCTTGCTACCTGAAGCTAACACTACTGCTCCATGTGTGCTTGGAATGCTATGTGCTCCACACTGACTGGGAAGAAACAAGCCTTTAAAGAATCCCAGCTGCAGCTCACTCGCCTAACAGGCTACTAACACCAAGAATCAATGCTGTGGCGTTACTGCGCTTTAGCTAACATTGCCGTTCCTGAAGCCGCAGGAGTTGTATAGTGCTCGTGTATGAGAGACCGGGGAAAGGGTCCCAGACGTGAAATGGAGTGAGAAACAGGCCGGTGCGGAAGGCAGCTCTCAACTCACCTCTTGTTTATGAGGCTAGTACCCTTGCCCCGGGTGTGCCTGCAGGCCATAAGCCAACCACCTAACTCAAAGGAACAACTCTGTAGGGAATTCCTGCTTCGGCTAAAAGAGCCATGCCTCAGGGTGGACGCATTGTGTGGTGTGCATGCGTGAGTGCACAGCAAGTGAGTCCAAAACCATTTTCCTTGTGAGACCCAGGCCCCGCAAGAAGCCAGAACACGACTCCCCACTGGCTCCATGAAACTAGTACTGCGGCCCCACTTTTGAATGGAAGTCTAATAGCTAGCTTTCTAACTCGAAGAAACAACACTGCACAGAAACCGTGCTTTAGCTACCGTCGACCTCTGTGTGGGCGAAGCAGTTTAGGGTGTACTGTGGCTGAGAGCCTGGGGACGGTTTCAATATCGTAATATCGGGGGAGAGACAGGCCGGTACAGAAGGCAGCTCTCAACCCACATCATGGTTATGGGGCTAGTACCGTTGCCCAGGGTGTGAGTGCAGGCTTAAACACAGCCACCTAACTCGAAGGAAAAACTCGGTTGAGAGCCTGTGCTGCAGGTAAAACAGCTGCTCCTGAGGGTGGCAGCATTTTGTTGTGTGCGTGCGTGAGAGCCCTGCAAGGGAGTCCAGACCCATTTTCCGTGTGGGACTCAGGCCCCGGCAGAAGACAGAACACGACTCCCCACTTGTTTCATGAAGCTAGCACTGCGGCCCCACTTTTGCATGGAAGTCTAATAGCAAGCGTTCTTTTTTATTATTATTATGAAATGTTTTTATTGTTATGTTAATCCCCATACATTACATCATTAGTTTTAGATATAGTGTTCCATGATTCCTTGTTTGTGCATAACACCCAGTGCTCCATGCAGATCGTGCCCTGCTCAATACCCATCACCAGGCTAACCCATCCTCCCACCCCCCTCCCCTCTAGAACCCTCAGTTTGTTTTTCAGAGTCCATCGTCTCTCATGGTTCTTCTCCCCCTCCGATTTTCCCCCCTTCATTCTTCCCCTCCTGCTACATTCTTCTTCTTCTTTTGTTCTTTCTTAACATATATTGCATTATTTGTTTCAGAGGTACAGATCTGAGATTCAACAGTCTTGCACAATTCACAGCGCTTACCAGAACACATACCCTCCCCGGTGTCCAACACCCAGTGACCCCATCCCTCCCACCCCAGCCCCCACTCCAGCAACCCTCAGTTTGTTTCCTGAGATTAAGAATTCCTCATATCAGTGAGGTCATATGATGCATGTCTTTCTCTGTTTGACTTATTTCGCTCAGCATGATACCCTCCAGTTCCATCCACGTCGTTGCAGATGGCAAGATCTCATTCCTTTTGATGGCTGCAAAATATTCCATTGTATATATATATATACCCCCTCTTCTTTATCCATTCATCTGTTGGTGGACATCTTGGCTCTTTCCACAGTTTGGCTATTGTGGACATTAATAGCAAGCGTTCTAACTCGGAGAAACAACACTGAAGAGAAACCGTGCTTTAGCTACCGACGACCTCTGTGTGGGAGGAAGCAGTTTAGGGTGTACGGTGGGTGAGAGCCTGGGGACGGGTTCCGTTTCCTAAAATCGAGGGAGAGACAGGCCGGAGAGAAGGCAGCTCTCAACTCACACCATGGTTATGGGGCTAGTACCGTTGCCCCGGGTTTGTGTGCAGGCTTCACGAAAACCGCCTAACTCGAAGGAAAAACTCGCTGGAGAATCCATGCTTCCGCTAAAAGAGCCGCTCTGGAAGGTGGAAGCATTATGTTGTGTGCGTGCATGAGAGCCCTGCAACGGAGTCCAAAGCTTTTTGTGAGTGAGCCTGAGGCCCCAGCAGAAGGCAGAACACGACTCCCCATGTGTTTCATCACGCTAGCACGGCAGCCCCACTTTTGCATGGAAGTCTAACAGCTAGTGTTCTCACTCGAAGAAACAACACTGTAGAGAAACCCTGCTTTAGCTACCGTCGACCTCTAGATGGAGGAAGTATTACACGGACTACCGTGGCTGAGAGCCTGGGGAACGGGTTCCATACGTGAAACCAAGGGAGAAATAGGTCCGGGCAGAAGGCACCTCTGGACTCAGCTCTTGCTACCTGAAGCTAACACTACTGCTCCATGTGTGCTTGGAATGCTATGTGCTCCACACTGACTGGGAAGAAACAAGCCTGTAAAGAATCCCAGCTGCAGCTCACTCGCCTACCAGGCTCCTAACACCAAGAATCAATGCTGTGGCGTTACTGCGCTTTAGCTAACATTGCCGTTCCTGAAGCCGCAGGAGTTGTATAGTGCTCGTGTATGAGAGACCGGGGAAAGGGTCCCAGACCTGAAATGGAGTGAGAAACAGGCCGGTGCGGAAGGCAGCTCTCAACTCACCTCTTGTTTATGAGGCTAGTACCCTTGCCCCGGGTGTGCCTGCAGGCCATAAGCCAACCACCTAACTCAAAGGAACAACTCTGTAGGGAATTCCTGCTTCGGGTAAAAGAGCCATGCCTCAGGGTGGACGCATTGTGTGGTGTGCATGCGTGAGTGCACAGCAAGTGAGTCCAAAACCATTTTCCTTGTGAGACCCAGGCCCCGCAAGAAGCCAGAACACGACTCCCCACTGGCTCCATGAAACTAGCACTGCGGCCCCACTTTTGAATGGAAGTCTAATAGCTAGCTTTCTAACTCGAAGAAACAACACTGCAGAGAAACCGTGCTTTAGCTACCGTCGACCTCTCTGTGGGCGAAGCAGTTTAGGGTGTACTGTGGCTGAGAGCCTGGGGACGGTTTCAATATCGTAATATCGGGGGAGAGACAGGCCGGTACAGAAGGCAGCTCTCAACCCACATCATGGTTATGGGGCTAGTACCGTTGCCCAGGGTGTGTGTGCAGGCTTAAACGAAGCCACCTAACTCGAAGGAAAAACTCGGTTGAGAGCCTGTGCTGCAGGTAAAACAGCTGCTCCTGAGGGTGGCAGCATTTTGTTGTGTGCGTGCGTGAGAGCCCTGCAAGGGAGTCCAGACCCATTTTCCGTGTGGGACTCAGGCCCCGGCAGAAGACAGAACACGACTCCCCACTTGTTTCATGAAGCTAGCACTGCGGCCCCACTTTTGCATGGAAGTCTAATAGCAAGCGTTCTTTTTTATTATTATTATGAAATGTTTTTATTGTTATGTTAATCCCCATACATTACATCATTAGTTTTAGATATAGTGTTCCATGATTCCTTGTTTGTGCATAACACCCAGTGCTCCATGCAGATCGTGCCCTGCTCAATACCCATCACCAGGCTAACCCATCCTCCCACCCCCCTCCCCTCTAGAACCCTCAGTTTGTTTTTCAGAGTCCATCGTCTCTCATGGTTCTTCTCCCCCTCCGATTTTCCCCCCTTCATTCTTCCCCTCCTGCTACATTCTTCTTCTTCTTTTGTTCTTTCTTAACATATATTGCATTATTTGTTTCAGAGGTACAGATCTGAGATTCAACAGTCTTGCACAATTCACAGCGCTTACCAGAACACATACCCTCCCCGGTGTCCAACACCCAGTGACCCCATCCCTCCCACCCCAGCCCCCACTCCAGCAACCCTCAGTTTGTTTCCTGAGATTAAGAATTCCTCATATCAGTGAGGTCATATGATGCATGTCTTTCTCTGTTTGACTTATTTCGCTCAGCATGATACCCTCCAGTTCCATCCACGTCGTTGCAGATGGCAAGATCTCATTCCTTTTGATGGCTGCAAAATATTCCATTGTATATATATATATACCCCCTCTTCTTTATCCATTCATCTGTTGGTGGACATCTTGGCTCTTTCCACAGTTTGGCTATTGTGGACATTAATAGCAAGCGTTCTAACTCGGAGAAACAACACTGAAGAGAAACCGTGCTTTAGCTACCGACGACCTCTGTGTGGGAGGAAGCAGTTTAGGGTGTACGGTGGGTGAGAGCCTGGGGACGGGTTCCGTTTCCTAAAATCGAGGGAGAGACAGGCCGGAGAGAAGGCAGCTCTCAACTCACACCATGGTTATGGGGCTAGTACCGTTGCCCCGGGTGTGTGTGCAGGCTTCACGAAAACCGCCTAACTCGAAGGAAAAACTCGCTGGAGAATCCATGCTTCAGCTAAAAGAGCCGCTCTGGAAGGTGGAAGCATTATGTTGTGTGCGTGCATGAGAGCCCTGCAACGGAGTCCAAAGCTTTTTGTGAGTGAGCCTGAGGCCCCAACAGAAGGCAGAACACGACTCCCCATGTGTTTCATCACGCTAGCACGGCAGCCCCACTTTTGCATGGAAGTCTAACAGCTAGTGTTCTCACTCGAAGAAACAACACTGTAGAGAAACCCTGCTTTAGCTACCGTCGACCTCTAGATGGAGGAAGTATTACACGGACTACCGTGGCTGAGAGCCTGGGGAACGGGTTCCATACGTGAAACCAAGGGAGAAATAGGTCCGGGCAGAAGGCACCTCTGGACTCAGCTCTTGCTACCTGAAGCTAACACTACTGCTCCATGTGTGCTTGGAATGCTATGCGCTCCACACTGACTGGGAAGAAACAAGCCTGTAAAGAATCCCAGCTGCAGCTCATTCGCCTACCAGGCTACTAACACCAAGAATCAATGCTGTGGCGTTACTGCGCTTGAGCTAACATTGCCGTTCCTGAAGCCGCAGGAGTTGTATAGTGCTCGTGTATGAGAGACCGGGGAAAGGGTCCCAGACGTGAAATGGAGTGAGAAACAGGCCGGTGCGGAAGGCAGCTCTCAACTCACCTCTTGTTTATGAGCCTAGTACCCTTGCCCCGGGTGTGCCTGCAGGCCATAAGCCAACCACCTAACTCAAAGGAACAACTCTGTAGGGAATTCCTGCTTCGGCTAAAAGAGCCATGCCTCAGGGTGGACGCATTGTGTGGTGTGCATGCGTGAGTGCACAGCAAGTGAGTCCAAAACCATTTTCCTTGTGAGACCCAGGCCCCGCAAGAAGCCAGAACACGACTCCCCACTGGCTCCATGAAACTAGTACTGCGGCCCCACTTTTGAATGGAAGTCTAATAGCTAGCTTTCTAACTCGAAGAAACAACACTGCACAGAAACCGTGCTTTAGCTACCGTCGACCTCTCTGTGGGCGAAGCAGTTTAGGGTGTACTGTGGCTGAGAGCCTGGGGACGGTTTCAATATCGTAATATCGGGGGAGAGACAGGCCGGTACAGAAGGCAGCTCTCAACCCACATCATGGTTATGGGGCTAGTACCGTTGCCCAGGGTGTGTGTGCAGGCTTAAACACAGCCACCTAACTCGAAGGAAAACCTCGGTTGAGAGCCTGTGCTGCAGGTAAAACAGCTGCTCCTGAGGGTGGCAGCATTTTGTTGTGTGCGTGCGTGAGAGCACTGCAAGGGAGTCCAGACCCATTTTCCGTGTGGGACTCAGGCCCCGGCAGAAGACAGAACACGACTCCCCACTTGTTTCATGAAGCTAGCACTGCGGCCCCACTTTTGCATGGAAGTCTAATAGCAAGCGTTCTTTTTTATTATTATTATGAAATGTTTTTATTGTTATGTTAATCCCCATACATTACATCATTAGTTTTAGATATAGTGTTCCATGATTCCTTGTTTGTGCATAACACCCAGTGCTCCATGCAGATCGTGCCCTGCTCAATACCCATCACCAGGCTAACCCATCCTCCCACCCCCCTCCCCTCTAGAACCCTCAGTTTGTTTTTCAGAGTCCATCGTCTCTCATGGTTCTTCTCCCCCTCCGATTTTCCCCCCTTCATTCTTCCCCTCCTGCTACATTCTTCTTCTTCTTTTGTTCTTTCTTAACATATATTGCATTATTGGTTTCAGAGGTACAGATCTGAGATTCAACAGTCTTGCACAATTCACAGCGCTTACCAGAACACATACCCTCCCCGGTGTCCAACACCCAGTGACCCCATCCCTCCCACCCCAGCCCCCACTCCAGCAACCCTCAGTTTGTTTCCTGAGATTAAGAATTCCTCATATCAGTGAGGTCATATGATGCATGTCTTTCTCTGTTTGACTTATTTCGCTCAGCATGATACCCTCCAGTTCCATCCACGTCGTTGCAGATGGCAAGATCTCATTCCTTTTGATGGCTGCAAAATATTCCATTGTATATATATATATACCCCCTCTTCTTTATCCATTCATCTGTTGGTGGACATCTTGGCTCTTTCCACAGTTTGGCTATTGTGGACATTAATAGCAAGCGTTCTAACTCGGAGAAACAACACTGAAGAGAAACCGTGCTTTAGCTACCGACGACCTCTGTGTGGGAGGAAGCAGTTTAGGGTGTACGGTGGGTGAGAGCCTGGGGACGGGTTCCGTTTCCTAAAATCGAGGGAGAGACAGGCCGGAGAGAAGGCAGCTCTCAACTCACACCATGGTTATGGGGCTAGTACCGTTGCCCCGGGTGTGTGTGCAGGCTTCACGAAAACCGCCTAACTCGAAGGAAAAACTCGCTGGAGAATCCATGCTTCAGCTAAAAGAGCCGCTCTGGAAGGTGGAAGCATTATGTTGTGTGCGTGCATGAGAGCCCTGCAACGGAGTCCAAAGCTTTTTGTGAGTGAGCCTGAGGCCCCAGCAGAAGGCAGAACACGACTCCCCATGTGTTTCATCACGCTAGCACGGCAGCCCCACTTTTGCATGGAAGTCTAACAGCTAGTGTTCTCACTCGAAGAAACAACACTGTAGAGAAACCCTGCTTTAGCTACCGTCGACCTCTAGATGGAGGAAGTATTACACGGACTACCGTGGCTGAGAGCCTGGGGAACGGGTTCCATACGTGAAACCAAGGGAGAAATAGGTCCGGGCAGAAGGCACCTCTGGACTCAGCTCTTGCTACCTGAAGCTAACACTACTGCTCCATGTGTGCTTGGAATGCTATGCGCTCCACACTGACTGGGAAGAAACAAGCCTGTAAAGAATCCCAGCTGCAGCTCATTCGCCTACCAGGCTACTAACACCAAGAATCAATGCTGTGGCGTTACTGCGCTTGAGCTAACATTGCCGTTCCTGAAGCCGCAGGAGTTGTATAGTGCTCGTGTATGAGAGACCGGGGAAAGGGTCCCAGACGTGAAATGGAGTGAGAAACAGGCCGGTGCGGAAGGCAGCTCTCAACTCACCTCTTGTTTATGAGCCTAGTACCCTTGCCCCGGGTGTGCCTGCAGGCCATAAGCCAACCACCTAACTCAAAGGAACAACTCTGTAGGGAATTCCTGCTTCGGCTAAAAGAGCCATGCCTCAGGGTGGACGCATTGTGTGGTGTGCATGCGTGAGTGCACAACAAGTGAGTCCAAAACCATTTTCCTTGTGAGACCCAGGCCCCGCAAGAAGCCAGAACACGACTCCCCACTGGCTCCATGAAACTAGTACTGCGGCCCCACTTTTGAATGGAAGTCTAATAGCTAGCTTTCTAACTCGAAGAAACAACACTGCACAGAAACCGTGCTTTAGCTACCGTCGACCTCTCTGTGGGCGAAGCAGTTTAGGGTGTACTGTGGCTGAGAGCCTGGGGACGGTTTCAATATCGTAATATCGGGGGAGAGACAGGCCGGTACAGAAGGCAGCTCTCAACCCACATCATGGTTATGGGGCTAGTACCGTTGCCCAGGGTGTGTGTGCAGGCTTAAACACAGCCACCTAACTCGAAGGAAAACCTCGGTTGAGAGCCTGTGCTGCAGGTAAAACAGCTGCTCCTGAGGGTGGCAGCATTTTGTTGTGTGCGTGCGTGAGAGCACTGCAAGGGAGTCCAGACCCATTTTCCGTGTGGGACTCAGGCCCCGGCAGAAGACAGAACACGACTCCCCACTTGTTTCATGAAGCTAGCACTGCGGCCCCACTTTTGCATGGAAGTCTAATAGCAAGCGTTCTTTATTATTATTATTATGAAATGTTTTTATTGTTATGTTAATCCCCATACATTACATCATTAGTTTTAGATATAGTGTTCCATGATTCCTTGTTTGTGCATAACACCCAGTGCTCCATGCAGATCGTGCCCTGCTCAATACCCATCACCAGGCTAACCCATCCTCCCACCCCCCTCCCCTCTAGAACCCTCAGTTTGTTTTTCAGAGTCCATCGTCTCTCATGGTTCTTCTCCCCCTCCGATTTTCCCCCCTTCATTCTTCCCCTCCTGCTACATTCTTCTTCTTCTTTTGTTCTTTCTTAACATATTTTGCATTATTTGTTTCAGAGGTACAGATCTGAGATTCAACTGTCTTGCACAATTCACAGCGCTTAACAGAACACATACCCTCCCCGGTGTCCAACACCCAGTGACCCCATCCCTCCCACCCCAGCCCCCACTCCAGCAACCCTCAGTTTGTTTCCTGAGATTAAGAATTCCTCATATCAGTGAGGTCATATGATGCATGTCTTTCTCTGTTTGACTTATTTCGCTCAGCATGATACCCTCCAGTTCCATCCACGTCGTTGCAGATGGCAAGATCTCATTCCTTTTGATGGCTGCAAAATATTCCATTGTATATATATATACCCCCTCTTCTTTATCCATTCATCTGTTGGTGGACATCTTGGCTCTTTCCACAGTTTGGCTATTGTGGACATTAATAGCAAGCGTTCTAACTCGGAGAAACAACACTGAAGAGAAACCGTGCTTTAGCTACCGACGACCTCTGTGTGGGAGGAAGCAGTTTAGGGTGTACGGTGGGTGAGAGCCTGGGGACGGGTTCCGTTTCCTAAAATCGTGGGAGAGACAGGCCGGAGAGAAGGCAGCTCTCAACTCACACCATGGTTATGGGGCTAGTACCGTTGCCCCGGGTGTGTGTGCAGGCTTCACGAAAACCGCCTAACTCGAAGGAAAAACTCGCTGGAGAATCCATGCTTCAGCTAAAAGAGCCGCTCTTGAAGGTGGAAGCATTATGTTGTGTGCGTGCATGAGAGCCCTGCAAGGGAGTCCAAAGCTTTTTGTGAGTGAGCCTCAGGCCCCAGCAGAAGGCAGAACACGACTCCCCATGTGTTTCATCACGCTAGCACGGCAGCCCCACTTTTGCATGGAAGTCTAACAGCTAGTGTTCTCACTCGAAGAAACAACACTGTAGAGAAACCCTGCTTTAGCTACCGTCGACCTCTAGATGGAGGAAGTATTACACGGACTACCGTGGCTGAGAGCCTGGGGAACGGGTTCCATACGTGAAACCAAGGGAGAAATAGGTCCGGGCAGAAGGCACCTCTGGACTCAGCTCTTGCTACCTGAAGCTAACACTACTGCTCCATGTGTGCTTGGAATGGTATGTGCTCCACACTGACTGGGAAGAAACAAGCCTGTAAAGAATCCCAGCTGCAGCTCACTCGCCTACCAGGCTACTAACACCAAGAATCAATGCTGTGGCGTTACTGCGCTTTAGCTAACATTGCCGTTCCTGAAGCCGCAGGAGTTGTATAGTGCTCGTGTATGAGAGACCGGGGAAAGGGTCCCAGACCTGAAATGGAGTGAGAAACAGGCCGGTGCGGAAGGCAGCTCTCAACTCACCTCTTGTTTATGAGGCTAGTACCCTTGCCCCGGGTGTGCCTGCAGGCCATAAGCCAACCACCTAACTCAAAGGAACAACTCTGTAGGGAATTCCTGCTTCGGCTAAAAGAGCCATGCCTCAGGGTGGACGCATTGTGTGGTGTGCATGCGTGAGTGCACAGCAAGTGAGTCCAAAACCATTTTCCTTGTGAGACCCAGGCCCCGCAAGAAGCCAGAACACGACTCCCCACTGGCTCCATGAAACTAGTACTGCGGCCCCACTTTTGAATGGAAGTCTAATAGCTAGCTTTCTAACTCGAAGAAACAACACTGCAGAGAAACCGTGCTTTAGCTACCGTCGACCTCTCTGTGGGCGAAGCAGTTTAGGGTGTACTGTGGCTGAGAGCCTGGGGACGGTTTCAATATCGTAATATCGGGGGAGAGACAGGCCGGTACAGAAGGCAGCTCTCAACCCACATCATGGTTATGGGGCTAGTACCGTTGCCCAGGGTGTGTGTGCAGGCTTAAACACAGCCACCTAACTCGAAGGAAAACCTCGGTTGAGAGCCTGTGCTGCAGGTAAAACAGCTGCTCCTGAGGGTGGCAGCATTTTGTTGTGTGCGTGCGTGAGAGCACTGCAAGGGAGTCCAGACCCATTTTCCGTGTGGGACTCAGGCCCCGGCAGAAGACAGAACACGACTCCCCACTTGTTTCATGAAGCTAGCACTGCGGCCCCACTTTTGCATGGAAGTCTAATAGCAAGCGTTCTTTATTATTATTATTATGAAATGTTTTTATTGTTATGTTAATCCCCATACATTACATCATTAGTTTTAGATATAGTGTTCCATGATTCCTTGTTTGTGCATAACACCCAGTGCTCCATGCAGATCGTGCCCTGCTCAATACCCATCACCAGGCTAACCCATCCTCCCACCCCCCTCCCCTCTAGAACCCTCAGTTTGTTTTTCAGAGTCCATCGTCTCTCATGGTTCTTCTCCCCCTCCGATTTTCCCCCCTTCATTCTTCCCCTCCTGCTACATTCTTCTTCTTCTTTTGTTCTTTCTTAACATATTTTGCATTATTTGTTTCAGAGGTACAGATCTGAGATTCAACTGTCTTGCACAATTCACAGCGCTTAACAGAACACATACCCTCCCCGGTGTCCAACACCCAGTGACCCCATCCCTCCCACCCCAGCCCCCACTCCAGCAACCCTCAGTTTGTTTCCTGAGATTAAGAATTCCTCATATCAGTGAGGTCATATGATGCATGTCTTTCTCTGTTTGACTTATTTCGCTCAGCATGATACCCTCCAGTTCCATCCACGTCGTTGCAGATGGCAAGATCTCATTCCTTTTGATGGCTGCAAAATATTCCATTGTATATATATATATACCCCCTCTTCTTTATCCATTCATCTGTTGGTGGACATCTTGGCTCTT
Source organism: Halichoerus grypus (assembly GCF_964656455.1). Lineage (NCBI taxonomy): Eukaryota > Metazoa > Chordata > Mammalia > Carnivora > Phocidae > Halichoerus > Halichoerus grypus. The sequence goes on along the minus strand of NC_135722.1, from coordinate 67,825,344 downwards.
TCCACAGTTTGGCTATTGTGGACATTAATAGCAAGCGTTCTAACTCGGAGAAACAACACTGAAGAGAAACCGTGCTTTAGCTACCGACGACCTCTGTGTGGGAGGAAGCAGTTTAGGGTGTACGGTGGGTGAGAGCCTGGGGACGGGTTCCGTTTCCTAAAATCGAGGGAGAGACAGGCCGGAGAGAAGGCAGCTCTCAACTCACACCATGGTTATGGGGCTAGTACCGTTGCCCCGGGTGTGTGTGCAGGCTTCACGAAAACCGCCTAACTCGAAGGAAAAACTCGCTGGAGAATCCATGCTTCAGCTAAAAGAGCCGCTCTGGAAGGTGGAAGCATTATGTTGTGTGCGTGCATGAGAGCCCTGCAACGGAGTCCAAAGCTTTTTGTGAGTGAGCCTGAGGCCCCAGCAGAAGGCAGAACACGACTCCCCATGTGTTTCATCACGCTAGCACGGCAGCCCCACTTTTGCATGGAAGTCTAACAGCTAGTGTTCTCACTCGAAGAAACAACACTGTAGAGAAACCCTGCTTTAGCTACCGTCGACCTCTAGATGGAGGAAGTATTACATGGACTACCGTGGCTGAGAGCCTGGGGAACGGGTTCCATACGTGAAACCAAGGGAGAAATAGGTCCGGGCAGAAGGCACCTCTGGACTCAGCTCTTGCTACCTGAAGCTAACACTACTGCTCCATGTGTGCTTGGAATGCTATGCGCTCCACACTGACTGGGAAGAAACAAGCCTGTAAAGAATCCCAGCTGCAGCTCATTCGCCTACCAGGCTACTAACACCAAGAATCAATGCTGTGGCGTTACTGCGCTTGAGCTAACATTGCCGTTCCTGAAGCCGCAGGAGTTGTATAGTGCTCGTGTATGAGAGACCGGGGAAAGGGTCCCAGACGTGAAATGGAGTGAGAAACAGGCCGGTGCGGAAGGCAGCTCTCAACTCACCTCTTGTTTATGAGCCTAGTACCCTTGCCCCGGGTGTGCCTGCAGGCCATAAGCCAACCACCTAACTCAAAGGAACAACTCTGTAGGGAATTCCTGCTTCGGCTAAAAGAGCCATGCCTCAGGGTGGACGCATTGTGTGGTGTGCATGCGTGAGTGCACAACAAGTGAGTCCAAAACCATTTTCCTTGTGAGACCCAGGCCCCGCAAGAAGCCAGAACACGACTCCCCACTGGCTCCATGAAACTAGTACTGCGGCCCCACTTTTGAATGGAAGTCTAATAGCTAGCTTTCTAACTCGAAGAAACAACACTGCACAGAAACCGTGCTTTAGCTACCGTCGACCTCTCTGTGGGCGAAGCAGTTTAGGGTGTACTGTGGCTGAGAGCCTGGGGACGGTTTCAATATCGTAATATCGGGGGAGAGACAGGCCGGTACAGAAGGCAGCTCTCAACCCACATCATGGTTATGGGGCTAGTACCGTTGCCCAGGGTGTGTGTGCAGGCTTAAACACAGCCACCTAACTCGAAGGAAAACCTCGGTTGAGAGCCTGTGCTGCAGGTAAAACAGCTGCTCCTGAGGGTGGCAGCATTTTGTTGTGTGCGTGCGTGAGAGCACTGCAAGGGAGTCCAGACCCATTTTCCGTGTGGGACTCAGGCCCCGGCAGAAGACAGAACACGACTCCCCACTTGTTTCATGAAGCTAGCACTGCGGCCCCACTTTTGCATGGAAGTCTAATAGCAAGCGTTCTTTATTATTATTATTATGAAATGTTTTTATTGTTATGTTAATCCCCATACATTACATCATTAGTTTTAGATATAGTGTTCCATGATTCCTTGTTTGTGCATAACACCCAGTGCTCCATGCAGATCGTGCCCTGCTCAATACCCATCACCAGGCTAACCCATCCTCCCACCCCCCTCCCCTCTAGAACCCTCAGTTTGTTTTTCAGAGTCCATCGTCTCTCATGGTTCTTCTCCCCCTCCGATTTTCCCCCCTTCATTCTTCCCCTCCTGCTACATTCTTCTTCTTCTTTTGTTCTTTCTTAACATATTTTGCATTATTTGTTTCAGAGGTACAGATCTGAGATTCAACTGTCTTGCACAATTCACAGCGCTTAACAGAACACATACCCTCCCCGGTGTCCAACACCCAGTGACCCCATCCCTCCCACCCCAGCCCCCACTCCAGCAACCCTCAGTTTGTTTCCTGAGATTAAGAATTCCTCATATCAGTGAGGTCATATGATGCATGTCTTTCTCTGTTTGACTTATTTCGCTCAGCATGATACCCTCCAGTTCCATCCACGTCGTTGCAGATGGCAAGATCTCATTCCTTTTGATGGCTGCAAAATATTCCATTGTATATATATATACCCCCTCTTCTTTATCCATTCATCTGTTGGTGGACATCTTGGCTCTTTCCACAGTTTGGCTATTGTGGACATTAATAGCAAGCGTTCTAACTCGGAGAAACAACACTGAAGAGAAACCGTGCTTTAGCTACCGACGACCTCTGTGTGGGAGGAAGCAGTTTAGGGTGTACGGTGGGTGAGAGCCTGGGGACGGGTTCCGTTTCCTAAAATCGTGGGAGAGACAGGCCGGAGAGAAGGCAGCTCTCAACTCACACCATGGTTATGGGGCTAGTACCGTTGCCCCGGGTGTGTGTGCAGGCTTCACGAAAACCGCCTAACTCGAAGGAAAAACTCGCTGGAGAATCCATGCTTCAGCTAAAAGAGCCGCTCTTGAAGGTGGAAGCATTATGTTGTGTGCGTGCATGAGAGCCCTGCAAGGGAGTCCAAAGCTTTTTGTGAGTGAGCCTCAGGCCCCAGCAGAAGGCAGAACACGACTCCCCATGTGTTTCATCACGCTAGCACGGCAGCCCCACTTTTGCATGGAAGTCTAACAGCTAGTGTTCTCACTCGAAGAAACAACACTGTAGAGAAACCCTGCTTTAGCTACCGTCGACCTCTAGATGGAGGAAGTATTACACGGACTACCGTGGCTGAGAGCCTGGGGAACGGGTTCCATACGTGAAACCAAGGGAGAAATAGGTCCGGGCAGAAGGCACCTCTGGACTCAGCTCTTGCTACCTGAAGCTAACACTACTGCTCCATGTGTGCTTGGAATGGTATGTGCTCCACACTGACTGGGAAGAAACAAGCCTGTAAAGAATCCCAGCTGCAGCTCACTCGCCTACCAGGCTACTAACACCAAGAATCAATGCTGTGGCGTTACTGCGCTTTAGCTAACATTGCCGTTCCTGAAGCCGCAGGAGTTGTATAGTGCTCGTGTATGAGAGACCGGGGAAAGGGTCCCAGACCTGAAATGGAGTGAGAAACAGGCCGGTGCGGAAGGCAGCTCTCAACTCACCTCTTGTTTATGAGGCTAGTACCCTTGCCCCGGGTGTGCCTGCAGGCCATAAGCCAACCACCTAACTCAAAGGAACAACTCTGTAGGGAATTCCTGCTTCGGCTAAAAGAGCCATGCCTCAGGGTGGACGCATTGTGTGGTGTGCATGCGTGAGTGCACAGCAAGTGAGTCCAAAACCATTTTCCTTGTGAGACCCAGGCCCCGCAAGAAGCCAGAACACGACTCCCCACTGGCTCCATGAAACTAGTACTGCGGCCCCACTTTTGAATGGAAGTCTAATAGCTAGCTTTCTAACTCGAAGAAACAACACTGCAGAGAAACCGTGCTTTAGCTACCGTCGACCTCTCTGTGGGCGAAGCAGTTTAGGGTGTACTGTGGCTGAGAGCCTGGGGACGGTTTCAATATCGTAATATCGGGGGAGAGACAGGCCGGTACAGAAGGCAGCTCTCAACCCACATCATGGTTATGGGGCTAGTACCGTTGCCCAGGGTGTGTGTGCAGGCTTAAACACAGCCACCTAACTCGAAGGAAAACCTCGGTTGAGAGCCTGTGCTGCAGGTAAAACAGCTGCTCCTGAGGGTGGCAGCATTTTGTTGTGTGCGTGCGTGAGAGCACTGCAAGGGAGTCCAGACCCATTTTCCGTGTGGGACTCAGGCCCCGGCAGAAGACAGAACACGACTCCCCACTTGTTTCATGAAGCTAGCACTGCGGCCCCACTTTTGCATGGAAGTCTAATAGCAAGCGTTCTTTATTATTATTATTATGAAATGTTTTTATTGTTATGTTAATCCCCATACATTACATCATTAGTTTTAGATATAGTGTTCCATGATTCCTTGTTTGTGCATAACACCCAGTGCTCCATGCAGATCGTGCCCTGCTCAATACCCATCACCAGGCTAACCCATCCTCCCACCCCCCTCCCCTCTAGAACCCTCAGTTTGTTTTTCAGAGTCCATCGTCTCTCATGGTTCTTCTCCCCCTCCGATTTTCCCCCCTTCATTCTTCCCCTCCTGCTACATTCTTCTTCTTCTTTTGTTCTTTCTTAACATATTTTGCATTATTTGTTTCAGAGGTACAGATCTGAGATTCAACTGTCTTGCACAATTCACAGCGCTTAACAGAACACATACCCTCCCCGGTGTCCAACACCCAGTGACCCCATCCCTCCCACCCCAGCCCCCACTCCAGCAACCCTCAGTTTGTTTCCTGAGATTAAGAATTCCTCATATCAGTGAGGTCATATGATGCATGTCTTTCTCTGTTTGACTTATTTCGCTCAGCATGATACCCTCCAGTTCCATCCACGTCGTTGCAGATGGCAAGATCTCATTCCTTTTGATGGCTGCAAAATATTCCATTGTATATATATATATACCCCCTCTTCTTTATCCATTCATCTGTTGGTGGACATCTTGGCTCTTTCCACAGTTTGGCTATTGTGGACATTAATAGCAAGCGTTCTAACTCGGAGAAACAACACTGAAGAGAAACCGTGCTTTAGCTACCGACGACCTCTGTGTGGGAGGAAGCAGTTTAGGGTGTACGGTGGGTGAGAGCCTGGGGACGGGTTCCGTTTCCTAAAATCGAGGGAGAGACAGGCCGGAGAGAAGGCAGCTCTCAACTCACACCATGGTTATGGGGCTAGTACCGTTGCCCCGGGTGTGTGTGCAGGCTTCACGAAAACCGCCTAACTCGAAGGAAAAACTCGCTGGAGAATCCATGCTTCAGCTAAAAGAGCCGCTCTGGAAGGTGGAAGCATTATGTTGTGTGCGTGCATGAGAGCCCTGCAACGGAGTCCAAAGCTTTTTGTGAGTGAGCCTGAGGCCCCAGCAGAAGGCAGAACACGACTCCCCATGTGTTTCATCACGCTAGCACGGCAGCCCCACTTTTGCATGGAAGTCTAACAGCTAGTGTTCTCACTCGAAGAAACAACACTGTAGAGAAACCCTGCTTTAGCTACCGTCGACCTCTAGATGGAGGAAGTATTACACGGACTACCGTGGCTGAGAGCCTGGGGAACGGGTTCCATACGTGAAACCAAGGGAGAAATAGGTCCGGGCAGAAGGCACCTCTGGACTCAGCTCTTGCTACCTGAAGCTAACACTACTGCTCCATGTGTGCTTGGAATGCTATGTGCTCCACAGTGACTGGGAAGAAACAAGCCTGTAAAGAATCCCAGCTGCAGCTCACTCGCCTACCAGGCTCCTAACACCAAGAATCAATGCTGTGGCGTTACTGCGCTTGAGCTAACATTGCCGTTCCTGAAGCCGCAGGAGTTGTATAGTGCTCGTGTATGAGAGACCGGGGAAAGGGTCCCAGACGTGAAATGGAGTGAGAAACAGGCCGGTGCGGAAGGCAGCTCTCAACTCACCTCTTGTTTATGAGGCTAGTACCCTTGCCCCGGGTGTGCCTGCAGGCCATAAGCCAACCACCTAACTCAAAGGAACAACTCTGTAGGGAATTCCTGCTTCGGGTAAAAGAGCCATGCCTCAGGGTGGACGCATTGTGTGGTGTGCATGCGTGAGTGCACAGCAAGTGAGTCCAAAACCATTTTCCTTGTGAGACCCAGGCCCCGCAAGAAGCCAGAACACGACTCCCCACTGGCTCCATGAAACTAGCACTGCGGCCCCACTTTTGAATGGAAGTCTAATAGCTAGCTTTCTAACTCGAAGAAACAACACTGCAGAGAAACCGTGCTTTAGCTACCGTCGACCTCTCTGTGGGCGAAGCAGTTTAGGGTGTACTGTGGCTGAGAGCCTGGGGACGGTTTCAATATCGTAATATCGGGGGAGAGACAGGCCGGTACAGAAGGCAGCTCTCAACCCACATCATGGTTATGGGGCTAGTACCGTTGCCCAGGGTGTGTGTGCAGGCTTAAACGAAGCCACCTAACTCGAAGGAAAAACTCGGTTGAGAGCCTGTGCTGCAGGTAAAACAGCTGCTCCTGAGGGTGGCAGCATTTTGTTGTGTGCGTGCGTGAGAGCCCTGCAAGGGAGTCCAGACCCATTTTCCGTGTGGGACTCAGGCCCCGGCAGAAGACAGAACACGACTCCCCACTTGTTTCATGAAGCTAGCACTGCGGCCCCACTTTTGCATGGAAGTCTAATAGCAAGCGTTCTTTTTTATTATTATTATGAAATATTTTTATTGTTATGTTAATCCCCATACATTACATCATTAGTTTTAGATATAGTGTTCCATGATTCCTTGTTTGTGCATAACACCCAGTGCTCCATGCAGATCGTGCCCTGCTCAATACCCATCACCAGGCTAACCCATCCTCCCACCCCCCTCCCCTCTAGAACCCTCAGTTTGTTTTTCAGAGTCCATCGTCTCTCATGGTTCTTCTCCCCCTCCGATTTTCCCCCCTTCATTCTTCCCCTCCTGCTACATTCTTCTTCTTCTTTTGTTCTTTCTTAACATATATTGCATTATTTGTTTCAGAGGTACAGATCTGAGATTCAACAGTCTTGCACAATTCACAGCGCTTACCAGAACACATACCCTCCCCGGTGTCCAACACCCAGTGACCCCATCCCTCCCACCCCAGCCCCCACTCCAGCAACCCTCAGTTTGTTTCCTGAGATTAAGAATTCCTCATATCAGTGAGGTCATATGATGCATGTCTTTCTCTGTTTGACTTATTTCGCTCAGCATGATACCCTCCAGTTCCATCCACGTCGTTGCAGATGGCAAGATCTCATTCCTTTTGATGGCTGCAAAATATTCCATTGTATATATATATATACCCCCTCTTCTTTATCCATTCATCTGTTGGTGGACATCTTGGCTCTTTCCACAGTTTGGCTATTGTGGACATTAATAGCAAGCGTTCTAACTCGGAGAAACAACACTGAAGAGAAACCGTGCTTTAGCTACCGACGACCTCTGTGTGGGAGGAAGCAGTTTAGGGTGTACGGTGGGTGAGAGCCTGGGGACGGGTTCCGTTTCCTAAAATCGAGGGAGAGACAGGCCGGAGAGAAGGCAGCTCTCAACTCACACCATGGTTATGGGGCTAGTACCGTTGCCCCGGGTGTGTGTGCAGGCTTCACGAAAACCGCCTAACTCGAAGGAAAAACTCGCTGGAGAATCCATGCTTCAGCTAAAAGAGCCGCTCTGGAAGGTGGAAGCATTATGTTGTGTGCGTGCATGAGAGCCCTGCAACGGAGTCCAAAGCTTTTTGTGAGTGAGCCTGAGGCCCCAGCAGAAGGCAGAACACGACTCCCCATGTGTTTCATCACGCTAGCACGGCAGCCCCACTTTTGCATGGAAGTCTAACAGCTAGTGTTCTCACTCGAAGAAACAACACTGTAGAGAAACCCTGCTTTAGCTACCGTCGACCTCTAGATGGAGGAAGTATTACACGGACTACCGTGGCTGAGAGCCTGGGGAACGGGTTCCATACGTGAAACCAAGGGAGAAATAGGTCCGGGCAGAAGGCACCTCTGGACTCAGCTCTTGCTACCTGAAGCTAACACTACTGCTCCATGTGTGCTTGGAATGCTATGCGCTCCACACTGACTGGGAAGAAACAAGCCTGTAAAGAATCCCAGCTGCAGCTCATTCGCCTACCAGGCTACTAACACCAAGAATCAATGCTGTGGCGTTACTGCGCTTGAGCTAACATTGCCGTTCCTGAAGCCGCAGGAGTTGTATAGTGCTCGTGTATGAGAGACCGGGGAAAGGGTCCCAGACGTGAAATGGAGTGAGAAACAGGCCGGTGCGGAAGGCAGCTCTCAACTCACCTCTTGTTTATGAGCCTAGTACCCTTGCCCCGGGTGTGCCTGCAGGCCATAAGCCAACCACCTAACTCAAAGGAACAACTCTGTAGGGAATTCCTGCTTCGGCTAAAAGAGCCATGCCTCAGGGTGGACGCATTGTGTGGTGTGCATGCGTGAGTGCACAGCAAGTGAGTCCAAAACCATTTTCCTTGTGAGACCCAGGCCCCGCAAGAAGCCAGAACACGACTCCACACTGGCTCCATGAAACTAGCACTGCGGCCCCACTTTTGAATGGAAGTCTAATAGCTAGCTTTCTAACTCGAAGAAACAACACTGCAGAGAAACCGTGCTTTAGCTACCGTCGACCTCTCTGTGGGCGAAGCAGTTTAGGGTGTACTGTGGCTGAGAGCCTGGGGACGGTTTCAATATCGTAATATCGGGGGAGAGACAGGCCGGTACAGAAGGCAGCTCTCAACCCACATCATGGTTATGGGGCTAGTACCGTTGCCCAGGGTGTGTGTGCAGGCTTAAACGAAGCCACCTAACTCGAAGGAAAAACTCGGTTGAGAGCCTGTGCTGCAGGTAAAACAGCTGCTCCTGAGGGTGGCAGCATTTTGTTGTGTGCGTGCGTGAGAGCACTGCAAGGGAGTCCAGACCCATTTTCCGTGTGGGACTCAGGCCCCGGCAGAAGACAGAACACGACTCCCCACTTGTTTCATGAAGCTAGCACTGCGGCCCCACTTTTGCATGGAAGTCTAATAGCAAGCGTTCTTTTTTATTATTATTATGAAATGTTTTTATTGTTATGTTAATCCCCATACATTACATCATTAGTTTTAGATATAGTGTTCCATGATTCCTTGTTTGTGCATAACACCCAGTGCTCCATGCAGATCGTGCCCTGCTCAATACCCATCACCAGGCTAACCCATCCTCCCACCCCCCTCCCCTCTAGAACCCTCAGTTTGTTTTTCAGAGTCCATCGTCTCTCATGGTTCTTCTCCCCCTCCGATTTTCCCCCCTTCATTCTTCCCCTCCTGCTACATTCTTCTTCTTCTTTTGTTCTTTCTTAACATATATTGCATTATTGGTTTCAGAGGTACAGATCTGAGATTCAACAGTCTTGCACAATTCACAGCGCTTACCAGAACACATACCCTCCCCGGTGTCCAACACCCAGTGACCCCATCCCTCCCACCCCAGCCCCCACTCCAGCAACCCTCAGTTTGTTTCCTGAGATTAAGAATTCCTCATATCAGTGAGGTCATATGATGCATGTCTTTCTCTGTTTGACTTATTTCGCTCAGCATGATACCCTCCAGTTCCATCCACGTCGTTGCAGATGGCAAGATCTCATTCCTTTTGATGGCTGCAAAATATTCCATTGTATATATATATATACCCCCTCTTCTTTATCCATTCATCTGTTGGTGGACATCTTGGCTCTTTCCACAGTTTGGCTATTGTGGACATTAATAGCAAGCGTTCTAACTCGGAGAAACAACACTGAAGAGAAACCGTGCTTTAGCTACCGACGACCTCTGTGTGGGAGGAAGCAGTTTAGGGTGTACGGTGGGTGAGAGCCTGGGGACGGGTTCCGTTTCCTAAAATCGAGGGAGAGACAGGCCGGAGAGAAGGCAGCTCTCAACTCACACCATGGTTATGGGGCTAGTACCGTTGCCCCGGGTGTGTGTGCAGGCTTCACGAAAACCGCCTAACTCGAAGGAAAAACTCGCTGGAGAATCCATGCTTCAGCTAAAAGAGCCGCTCTGGAAGGTGGAAGCATTATGTTGTGTGCGTGCATGAGAGCCCTGCAACGGAGTCCAAAGCTTTTTGTGAGTGAGCCTGAGGCCCCAGCAGAAGGCAGAACACGACTCCCCATGTGTTTCATCACGCTAGCACGGCAGCCCCACTTTTGCATGGAAGTCTAACAGCTAGTGTTCTCACTCGAAGAAACAACACTGTAGAGAAACCCTGCTTTAGCTACCGTCGACCTCTAGATGGAGGAAGTATTACACGGACTACCGTGGCTGAGAGCCTGGGGAACGGGTTCCATACGTGAAACCAAGGGAGAAATAGGTCCGGGCAGAAGGCACCTCTGGACTCAGCTCTTGCTACCTGAAGCTAACACTACTGCTCCATGTGTGCTTGGAATGCTATGTGCTCCACACTGACTGGGAAGAAACAAGCCTGTAAAGAATCCCAGCTGCAGCTCACTCGCCTACCAGGCTACTAACACCAAGAATCAATGCTGTGGCGTTACTGCGCTTTAGCTAACATTGCCGTTCCTGAAGCCGCAGGAGTTGTATAGTGCTCGTGTATGAGAGACCGGGGAAAGGGTCCCAGACCTGAAATGGAGTGAGAAACAGGCCGGTGCGGAAGGCAGCTCTCAACTCACCTCTTGTTTATGAGGCTAGTACCCTTGCCCCGGGTGTGCCTGCAGGCCATAAGCCAACCACCTAACTCAAAGGAACAACTCTGTAGGGAATTCCTGCTTCGGCTAAAAGAGCCATGCCTCAGGGTGGACGCATTGTGTGGTGTGCATGCGTGAGTGCACAGCAAGTGAGTCCAAAACCATTTTCCTTGTGAGACCCAGGCCCCGCAAGAAGCCAGAACACGACTCCCCACTGGCTCCATGAAACTAGTACTGCGGCCCCACTTTTGAATGGAAGTCTAATAGCTAGCTTTCTAACTCGAAGAAACAACACTGCACAGAAACCGTGCTTTAGCTACCGTCGACCTCTCTGTGGGCGAAGCAGTTTAGGGTGTACTGTGGCTGAGAGCCTGGGGACGGTTTCAATATCGTAATATCGGGGGAGAGACAGGCCGGTACAGAAGGCAGCTCTCAACCCACATCATGGTTATGGGGCTAGTACCGTTGCCCAGGGTGTGTGTGCAGGCTTAAACACAGCCACCTAACTGGAAGGAAAACCTCGGTTGAGAGCCTGTGCTGCAGGTAAAACAGCTGCTCCTGAGGGTGGCAGCATTTTGTTGTGTGCGTGCGTGAGAGCACTGCAAGGGAGTCCAGACCCATTTTCCGTGTGGGACTCAGGCCCCGGCAGAAGACAGAACACGACTCCCCACTTGTTTCATGAAGCTAGCACTGCGGCCCCACTTTTGCATGGAAGTCTAATAGCAAGCGTTCTTTTTTATTATTATTATGAAATGTTTTTATTGTTATGTTAATCCCCATACATTACATCATTAGTTTTAGATATAGTGTTCCATGATTCCTTGTTTGTGCATAACACCCAGTGCTCCATGCAGATCGTGCCCTGCTCAATACCCATCACCAGGCTAACCCATCCTCCCACCCCCCTCCCCTCTAGAACCCTCAGTTTGTTTTTCAGAGTCCATCGTCTCTCATGGTTCTTCTCCCCCTCCGATTTTCCCCCCTTCATTCTTCCCCTCCTGCTACATTCTTCTTCTTCTTTTGTTCTTTCTTAACATATATTGCATTATTTGTTTCAGAGGTACAGATCTGAGATTCAACAGTCTTGCACAATTCACAGCGCTTACCAGAACACATACCCTCCCCGGTGTCCAACACCCAGTGACCCCATCCCTCCCACCCCAGCCCCCACTCCAGCAACCCTCAGTTTGTTTCCTGAGATTAAGAATTCCTCATATCAGTGAGGTCATATGATGCATGTCTTTCTCTGTTTGACTTATTTCGCTCAGCATGATACCCTCCAGTTCCATCCACGTCGTTGCAGATGGCAAGATCTCATTCCTTTTGATGGCTGCAAAATATTCCATTGTATATATATATATACCCCCTCTTCTTTATCCATTCATCTGTTGGTGGACATCTTGGCTCTTTCCACAGTTTGGCTATTGTGGACATTAATAGCAAGCGTTCTAACTCGGAGAAACAACACTGAAGAGAAACCGTGCTTTAGCTACCGACGACCTCTGTGTGGGAGGAAGCAGTTTAGGGTGTACGGTGGGTGAGAGCCTGGGGACGGGTTCCGTTTCCTAAAATCGAGGGAGAGACAGGCCGGAGAGAAGGCAGCTCTCAACTCACACCATGGTTATGGGGCTAGTACCGTTGCCCCGGGTGTGTGTGCAGGCTTCACGAAAACCGCCTAACTCGAAGGAAAAACTCGCTGGAGAATCCATGCTTCAGCTAAAAGAGCCGCTCTGGAAGGTGGAAGCATTATGTTGTGTGCGTGCATGAGAGCCCTGCAACGGAGTCCAAAGCTTTTTGTGAGTGAGCCTGAGGCCCCAGCAGAAGGCAGAACACGACTCCCCATGTGTTTCATCACGCTAGCACGGCAGCCCCACTTTTGCATGGAAGTCTAACAGCTAGTGTTCTCACTCGAAGAAACAACACTGTAGAGAAACCCTGCTTTAGCTACCGTCGACCTCTAGATGGAGGAAGTATTACACGGACTACCGTGGCTGAGAGCCTGGGGAACGGGTTCCATACGTGAAACCAAGGGAGAAATAGGTCCGGGCAGAAGGCACCTCTGGACTCAGCTCTTGCTACCTGAAGCTAACACTACTGCTCCATGTGTGCTTGGAATGCTATGCGCTCCACACTGACTGGGAAGAAACAAGCCTGTAAAGAATCCCAGCTGCAGCTCATTCGCCTACCAGGCTACTAACACCAAGAATCAATGCTGTGGCGTTACTGCGCTTGAGCTAACATTGCCGTTCCTGAAGCCGCAGGAGTTGTATAGTGCTCGTGTATGAGAGACCGGGGAAAGGGTCCCAGACGTGAAATGGAGTGAGAAACAGGCCGGTGCGGAAGGCAGCTCTCAACTCACCTCTTGTTTATGAGCCTAGTACCCTTGCCCCGGGTGTGCCTGCAGGCCATAAGCCAACCACCTAACTCAAAGGAACAACTCTGTAGGGAATTCCTGCTTCGGCTAAAAGAGCCATGCCTCAGGGTGGACGCATTGTGTGGTGTGCATGCGTGAGTGCACAGCAAGTGAGTCCAAAACCATTTTCCTTGTGAGACCCAGGCCCCGCAAGAAGCCAGAACACGACTCCCCACTGGCTCCATGAAACTAGTACTGCGGCCCCACTTTTGAATGGAAGTCTAATAGCTAGCTTTCTAACTCGAAGAAACAACACTGCACAGAAACCGTGCTTTAGCTACCGTCGACCTCTCTGTGGGCGAAGCAGTTTAGGGTGTACTGTGGCTGAGAGCCTGGGGACGGTTTCAATATCGTAATATCGGGGGAGAGACAGGCCGGTACAGAAGGCAGCTCTCAACCCACATCATGGTTATGGGGCTAGTACCGTTGCCCAGGGTGTGTGTGCAGGCTTAAACACAGCCACCTAACTCGAAGGAAAACCTCGGTTGAGAGCCTGTGCTGCAGGTAAAACAGCTGCTCCTGAGGGTGGCAGCATTTTGTTGTGTGCGTGCGTGAGAGCACTGCAAGGGAGTCCAGACCCATTTTCCGTGTGGGACTCAGGCCCCGGCAGAAGACAGAACACGACTCCCCACTTGTTTCATGAAGCTAGCACTGCGGCCCCACTTTTGCATGGAAGTCTAATAGCAAGCGTTCTTTATTATTATTATTATGAAATGTTTTTATTGTTATGTTAATCCCCATACATTACATCATTAGTTTTAGATATAGTGTTCCATGATTCCTTGTTTGTGCATAACACCCAGTGCTCCATGCAGATCGTGCCCTGCTCAATACCCATCACCAGGCTAACCCATCCTCCCACCCCCCTCCCCTCTAGAACCCTCAGTTTGTTTTTCAGAGTCCATCGTCTCTCATGGTTCTTCTCCCCCTCCGATTTTCCCCCCTTCATTCTTCCCCTCCTGCTACATTCTTCTTCTTCTTTTGTTCTTTCTTAACATATTTTGCATTATTTGTTTCAGAGGTACAGATCTGAGATTCAACAGTCTTGCACAATTCACAGCGCTTAACAGAACACATACCCTCCCCGGTGTCCAACACCCAGTGACCCCATCCCTCCCACCCCAGCCCCCACTCCAGCAACCCTCAGTTTGTTTCCTGAGATTAAGAATTCCTCATATCAGTGAGGTCATATGATGCATGTCTTTCTCTGTTTGACTTATTTCGCTCAGCATGATACCCTCCAGTTCCATCCACGTCGTTGCAGATGGCAAGATCTCATTCCTTTTGATGGCTGCAAAATATTCCATTGTATATATATATACCCCCTCTTCTTTATCCATTCATCTGTTGGTGGACATCTTGGCTCTTTCCACATTTTGGCTATTGTGGACATTAATAGCAAGCGTTCTAACTCGGAGAAACAACACTGAAGAGAAACCGTGCTTTAGCTACCGACGACCTCTGTGTGGGAGGAAGCAGTTTAGGGTGTACGGTGGGTGAGAGCCTGGGGACGGGTTCCGTTTCCTAAAATCGTGGGAGAGACAGGCCGGAGAGAAGGCAGCTCTCAACTCACACCATGGTTATGGGGCTAGTACCGTTGCCCTGGGTGTGTGTGCAGGCTTCACGAAAACCGCCTAACTCGAAGGAAAAACTCGCTGGAGAATCCATGCTTCAGCTAAAAGAGCCGCTCTGGAAGGTGGAAGCATTATGTTGTGTGCGTGCATGAGAGCCCTGCAAGGGAGTCCAAAGCTTTTTGTGAGTGAGCCTGAGGCCCCAGCAGAAGGCAGAACACGACTCCCCATGTGTTTCATCACGCTAGCACGGCAGCCCCACTTTTGCATGGAAGTCTAACAGCTAGTGTTCTCACTCGAAGAAACAACACTGTAGAGAAACCCTGCTTTAGCTACCGTCGACCTCTAGATGGAGGAAGTATTACACGGACTACCGTGGCTGAGAGCCTGGGGAACGGGTTCCATACGTGAAACCAAGGGAGAAATAGGTCCGGGCAGAAGGCACCTCTGGACTCAGCTCTTGCTACCTGAAGCTAACACTACTGCTCCATGTGTGCTTGGAATGCTATGTGCTCCACACTGACTGGGAAGAAACAAGCCTGTAAAGAATCCCAGCTGCAGCTCACTCGCCTACCAGGCTCCTAACACCAAGAATCAATGCTGTGGCGTTACTGCGCTTGAGCTAACATTGCCGTTCCTGAAGCCGCAGGAGTTGTATAGTGCTCGTGTATGAGAGACCGGGGAAAGGGTCCCAGACGTGAAATGGAGTGAGAAACAGGCCGGTGCGGAAGGCAGCTCTCAACTCACCTCTTGTTTATGAGGCTAGTACCCTTGCCCCGGGTGTGCCTGCAGGCCATAAGCCAACCACCTAACTCAAAGGAACAACTCTGTAGGGAATTCCTGCTTCGGGTAAAAGAGCCATGCCTCAGGGTGGACGCATTGTGTGGTGTGCATGCGTGAGTGCACAGCAAGTGAGTCCAAAACCATTTTCCTTGTGAGACCCAGGCCCCACAAGAAGCCAGAACACGACTCCACACTGGCTCCATGAAACTAGCACTGCGGCCCCACTTTTGAATGGAAGTCTAATAGCTAGCTTTCTAACTCGAAGAAACAACACTGCAGAGAAACCGTGCTTTAGCTACCGTCGACCTCTCTGTGGGCGAAGCAGTTTAGGGTGTACTGTGGCTGAGAGCCTGGGGACGGTTTCAATATCGTAATATCGGGGGAGAGACAGGCCGGTACAGAAGGCAGCTCTCAACCCACATCATGGTTATGGGGCTAGTACCGTTGCCCAGGGTGTGTGTGCAGGCTTAAACGAAGCCACCTAACTCGAAGGAAAAACTCGGTTGAGAGCCTGTGCTGCAGGTAAAACAGCTGCTCCTGAGGGTGGCAGCATTTTGTTGTGTGCGTGCGTGAGAGCCCTCCAAGGGAGTCCAGACCCATTTTCCGTGTGGGACTCAGGCCCCGGCAGAAGACAGAACACGACTCCCCACTTGTTTCATGAAGCTAGCACTGCGGCCCCACTTTTGCATGGAAGTCTAATAGCAAGCGTTCTTTTTTATTATTATTATGAAATGTTTTTATTGTTATGTTAATCCCCATACATTACATCATTAGTTTTAGATATAGTGTTCCATGATTCCTTGTTTGTGCATAACACCCAGTGCTCCATGCAGATCGTGCCCTGCTCAATACCCATCACCAGGCTAACCCATCCTCCCACCCCCCTCCCCTCTAGAACCCTCAGTTTGTTTTTCAGAGTCCATCGTCTCTCATGGTTCTTCTCCCCCTCCGATTTTCCCCCCTTCATTCTTCCCCTCCTGCTACATTCTTCTTCTTCTTTTGTTCTTTCTTAACATATATTGCATTATTTGTTTCAGAGGTACAGATCTGAGATTCAACAGTCTTGCACAATTCACAGCGCTTACCAGAACACATACCCTCCCCGGTGTCCAACACCCAGTGACCCCATCCCTCCCACCCCAGCCCCCACTCCAGCAACCCTCAGTTTGTTTCCTGAGATTAAGAATTCCTCATATCAGTGAGGTCATATGATGCATGTCTTTCTCTGTTTGACTTATTTCGCTCAGCATGATACCCTCCAGTTCCATCCACGTCGTTGCAGATGGCAAGATCTCATTCCTTTTGATGGCTGCAAAATATTCCATTGTATATATATATATACCCCCTCTTCTTTATCCATTCATCTGTTGGTGGACATCTTGGCTCTTTCCACAGTTTGGCTATTGTGGACATTAATAGCAAGCGTTCTAACTCGGAGAAACAACACTGAAGAGAAACCGTGCTTTAGCTACCGACGACCTCTGTGTGGGAGGAAGCAGTTTAGGGTGTACGGTGGGTGAGAGCCTGGGGACGGGTTCCGTTTCCTAAAATCGAGGGAGAGACAGGCCGGAGAGAAGGCAGCTCTCAACTCACACCATGGTTATGGGGCTAGTACCGTTGCCCCGGGTGTGTGTGCAGGCTTCACGAAAACCGCCTAACTCGAAGGAAAAACTCGCTGGAGAATCCATGCTTCAGCTAAAAGAGCCGCTCTGGAAGGTGGAAGCATTATGTTGTGTGCGTGCATGAGAGCCCTGCAACGGAGTCCAAAGCTTTTTGTGAGTGAGCCTGAGGCCCCAGCAGAAGGCAGAACACGACTCCCCATGTGTTTCATCACGCTAGCACGGCAGCCCCACTTTTGCATGGAAGTCTAACAGCTAGTGTTCTCACTCGAAGAAACAACACTGTAGAGAAACCCTGCTTTAGCTACCGTCGACCTCTAGATGGAGGAAGTATTACACGGACTACCGTGGCTGAGAGCCTGGGGAACGGGTTCCATACGTGAAACCAAGGGAGAAATAGGTCCGGGCAGAAGGCACCTCTGGACTCAGCTCTTGCTACCTGAAGCTAACACTACTGCTCCATGTGTGCTTGGAATGCTATGTGCTCCACACTGACTGGGAAGAAACAAGCCTGTAAAGAATCCCAGCTGCAGCTCACTCGCCTACCAGGCTCCTAACACCAAGAATCAATGCTGTGGCGTTACTGCGCTTTAGCTAACATTGCCGTTCCTGAAGCCGCAGGAGTTGTATAGTGCTCGTGTATGAGAGACCGGGGAAAGGGTCCCAGACCTGAAATGGAGTGAGAAACAGGCCGGTGCGGAAGGCAGCTCTCAACTCACCTCTTGTTTATGAGGCTAGTACCCTTGCCCCGGGTGTGCCTGCAGGCCATAAGCCAACCACCTAACTCAAAGGAACAACTCTGTAGGGAATTCCTGCTTCGGGTAAAAGAGCCATGCCTCAGGGTGGACGCATTGTGTGGTGTGCATGCGTGAGTGCACAGCAAGTGAGTCCAAAACCATTTTCCTTGTGAGACCCAGGCCCCGCAAGAAGCCAGAACACGACTCCCCACTGGCTCCATGAAACTAGCACTGCGGCCCCACTTTTGAATGGAAGTCTAATAGCTAGCTTTCTAACTCGAAGAAACAACACTGCAGAGAAACCGTGCTTTAGCTACCGTCGACCTCTCTGTGGGCGAAGCAGTTTAGGGTGTACTGTGGCTGAGAGCCTGGGGACGGTTTCAATATCGTAATATCGGGGGAGAGACAGGCCGGTACAGAAGGCAGCTCTCAACCCACATCATGGTTATGGGGCTAGGACCGTTGCCCAGGGTGTGTGTGCAGGCTTAAACGAAGCCACCTAACTCGAAGGAAAAACTCGGTTGAGAGCCTGTGCTGCAGGTAAAACAGCTGCTCCTGAGGGTGGCAGCATTTTGTTGTGTGCGTGCGTGAGAGCCCTGCAAGGGAGTCCAGACCCATTTTCCGTGTGGGACTCAGGCCCCGGCAGAAGACAGAACACGACTCCCCACTTGTTTCATGAAGCTAGCACTGCGGCCCCACTTTTGCATGGAAGTCTAATAGCAAGCGTTCTTTTTTATTATTATTATGAAATGTTTTTATTGTTATGTTAATCCCCATACATTACATCATTAGTTTTAGATATAGTGTTCCATGATTCCTTGTTTGTGCATAACACCCAGTGCTCCATGCAGATCGTGCCCTGCTCAATACCCATCACCAGGCTAACCCATCCTCCCACCCCCCTCCCCTCTAGAACCCTCAGTTTGTTTTTCAGAGTCCATCGTCTCTCATGGTTCTTCTCCCCCTCCGATTTTCCCCCCTTCATTCTTCCCCTCCTGCTACATTCTTCTTCTTCTTTTGTTCTTTCTTAACATATATTGCATTATTTGTTTCAGAGGTACAGATCTGAGATTCAACAGTCTTGCACAATTCACAGCGCTTACCAGAACACATACCCTCCCCGGTGTCCAACACCCAGTGACCCCATCCCTCCCACCCCAGCCCCCACTCCAGCAACCCTCAGTTTGTTTCCTGAGATTAAGAATTCCTCATATCAGTGAGGTCATATGATGCATGTCTTTCTCTGTTTGACTTATTTCGCTCAGCATGATACCCTCCAGTTCCATCCACGTCGTTGCAGATGGCAAGATCTCATTCCTTTTGATGGCTGCAAAATATTCCATTGTATATATATATATACCCCCTCTTCTTTATCCATTCATCTGTTGGTGGACATCTTGGCTCTTTCCACAGTTTGGCTATTGTGGACATTAATAGCAAGCGTTCTAACTCGGAGAAACAACACTGAAGAGAAACCGTGCTTTAGCTACCGACGACCTCTGTGTGGGAGGAAGCAGTTTAGGGTGTACGGTGGGTGAGAGCCTGGGGACGGGTTCCGTTTCCTAAAATCGAGGGAGAGACAGGCCGGAGAGAAGGCAGCTCTCAACTCACACCATGGTTATGGGGCTAGTACCGTTGCCCCGGGTGTGTGTGCAGGCTTCACGAAAACCGCCTAACTCGAAGGAAAAACTCGCTGGAGAATCCATGCTTCAGCTAAAAGAGCCGCTCTGGAAGGTGGAAGCATTATGTTGTGTGCGTGCATGAGAGCCCTGCAACGGAGTCCAAAGCTTTTTGTGAGTGAGCCTGAGGCCCCAACAGAAGGCAGAACACGACTCCCCATGTGTTTCATCACGCTAGCACGGCAGCCCCACTTTTGCATGGAAGTCTAACAGCTAGTGTTCTCACTCGAAGAAACAACACTGTAGAGAAACCCTGCTTTAGCTACCGTCGACCTCTAGATGGAGGAAGTATTACACGGACTACCGTGGCTGAGAGCCTGGGGAACGGGTTCCATACGTGAAACCAAGGGAGAAATAGGTCCGGGCAGAAGGCACCTCTGGACTCAGCTCTTGCTACCTGAAGCTAACACTACTGCTCCATGTGTGCTTGGAATGCTATGCGCTCCACACTGACTGGGAAGAAACAAGCCTGTAAAGAATCCCAGCTGCAGCTCATTCGCCTACCAGGCTACTAACACCAAGAATCAATGCTGTGGCGTTACTGCGCTTGAGCTAACATTGCCGTTCCTGAAGCCGCAGGAGTTGTATAGTGCTCGTGTATGAGAGACCGGGGAAAGGGTCCCAGACGTGAAATGGAGTGAGAAACAGGCCGGTGCGGAAGGCAGCTCTCAACTCACCTCTTGTTTATGAGCCTAGTACCCTTGCCCCGGGTGTGCCTGCAGGCCATAAGCCAACCACCTAACTCAAAGGAACAACTCTGTAGGGAATTCCTGCTTCGGCTAAAAGAGCCATGCCTCAGGGTGGACGCATTGTGTGGTGTGCATGCGTGAGTGCACAGCAAGTGAGTCCAAAACCATTTTCCTTGTGAGACCCAGGCCCCGCAAGAAGCCAGAACACGACTCCCCACTGGCTCCATGAAACTAGTACTGCGGCCCCACTTTTGAATGGAAGTCTAATAGCTAGCTTTCTAACTCGAAGAAACAACACTGCACAGAAACCGTGCTTTAGCTACCGTCGACCTCTCTGTGGGCGAAGCAGTTTAGGGTGTACTGTGGCTGAGAGCCTGGGGACGGTTTCAATATCGTAATATCGGGGGAGAGACAGGCCGGTACAGAAGGCAGCTCTCAACCCACATCATGGTTATGGGGCTAGTACCGTTGCCCAGGGTGTGTGTGCAGGCTTAAACACAGCCACCTAACTCGAAGGAAAACCTCGGTTGAGAGCCTGTGCTGCAGGTAAAACAGCTGCTCCTGAGGGTGGCAGCATTTTGTTGTGTGCGTGCGTGAGAGCACTGCAAGGGAGTCCAGACCCATTTTCCGTGTGGGACTCAGGCCCCGGCAGAAGACAGAACACGACTCCCCACTTGTTTCATGAAGCTAGCACTGCGGCCCCACTTTTGCATGGAAGTCTAATAGCAAGCGTTCTTTTTTATTATTATTATGAAATGTTTTTATTGTTATGTTAATCCCCATACATTACATCATTAGTTTTAGATATAGTGTTCCATGATTCCTTGTTTGTGCATAACACCCAGTGCTCCATGCAGATCGTGCCCTGCTCAATACCCATCACCAGGCTAACCCATCCTCCCACCCCCCTCCCCTCTAGAACCCTCAGTTTGTTTTTCAGAGTCCATCGTCTCTCATGGTTCTTCTCCCCCTCCGATTTTCCCCCCTTCATTCTTCCCCTCCTGCTACATTCTTCTTCTTCTTTTGTTCTTTCTTAACATATATTGCATTATTGGTTTCAGAGGTACAGATCTGAGATTCAACAGTCTTGCACAATTCACAGCGCTTACCAGAACACATACCCTCCCCGGTGTCCAACACCCAGTGACCCCATCCCTCCCACCCCAGCCCCCACTCCAGCAACCCTCAGTTTGTTTCCTGAGATTAAGAATTCCTCATATCAGTGAGGTCATATGATGCATGTCTTTCTCTGTTTGACTTATTTCGCTCAGCATGATACCCTCCAGTTCCATCCACGTCGTTGCAGATGGCAAGATCTCATTCCTTTTGATGGCTGCAAAATATTCCATTGTATATATATATATACCCCCTCTTCTTTATCCATTCATCTGTTGGTGGACATCTTGGCTCTTTCCACAGTTTGGCTATTGTGGACATTAATAGCAAGCGTTCTAACTCGGAGAAACAACACTGAAGAGAAACCGTGCTTTAGCTACCGACGACCTCTGTGTGGGAGGAAGCAGTTTAGGGTGTACGGTGGGTGAGAGCCTGGGGACGGGTTCCGTTTCCTAAAATCGAGGGAGAGACAGGCCGGAGAGAAGGCAGCTCTCAACTCACACCATGGTTATGGGGCTAGTACCGTTGCCCCGGGTGTGTGTGCAGGCTTCACGAAAACCGCCTAACTCGAAGGAAAAACTCGCTGGAGAATCCATGCTTCAGCTAAAAGAGCCGCTCTGGAAGGTGGAAGCATTATGTTGTGTGCGTGCATGAGAGCCCTGCAACGGAGTCCAAAGCTTTTTGTGAGTGAGCCTGAGGCCCCAGCAGAAGGCAGAACACGACTCCCCATGTGTTTCATCACGCTAGCACGGCAGCCCCACTTTTGCATGGAAGTCTAACAGCTAGTGTTCTCACTCGAAGAAACAACACTGTAGAGAAACCCTGCTTTAGCTACCGTCGACCTCTAGATGGAGGAAGTATTACACGGACTACCGTGGCTGAGAGCCTGGGGAACGGGTTCCATACGTGAAACCAAGGGAGAAATAGGTCCGGGCAGAAGGCACCTCTGGACTCAGCTCTTGCTACCTGAAGCTAACACTACTGCTCCATGTGTGCTTGGAATGCTATGCGCTCCACACTGACTGGGAAGAAACAAGCCTGTAAAGAATCCCAGCTGCAGCTCATTCGCCTACCAGGCTACTAACACCAAGAATCAATGCTGTGGCGTTACTGCGCTTGAGCTAACATTGCCGTTCCTGAAGCCGCAGGAGTTGTATAGTGCTCGTGTATGAGAGACCGGGGAAAGGGTCCCAGACGTGAAATGGAGTGAGAAACAGGCCGGTGCGGAAGGCAGCTCTCAACTCACCTCTTGTTTATGAGCCTAGTACCCTTGCCCCGGGTGTGCCTGCAGGCCATAAGCCAACCACCTAACTCAAAGGAACAACTCTGTAGGGAATTCCTGCTTCGGCTAAAAGAGCCATGCCTCAGGGTGGACGCATTGTGTGGTGTGCATGCGTGAGTGCACAACAAGTGAGTCCAAAACCATTTTCCTTGTGAGACCCAGGCCCCGCAAGAAGCCAGAACACGACTCCCCACTGGCTCCATGAAACTAGTACTGCGGCCCCACTTTTGAATGGAAGTCTAATAGCTAGCTTTCTAACTCGAAGAAACAACACTGCACAGAAACCGTGCTTTAGCTACCGTCGACCTCTCTGTGGGCGAAGCAGTTTAGGGTGTACTGTGGCTGAGAGCCTGGGGACGGTTTCAATATCGTAATATCGGGGGAGAGACAGGCCGGTACAGAAGGCAGCTCTCAACCCACATCATGGTTATGGGGCTAGTACCGTTGCCCAGGGTGTGTGTGCAGGCTTAAACACAGCCACCTAACTCGAAGGAAAACCTCGGTTGAGAGCCTGTGCTGCAGGTAAAACAGCTGCTCCTGAGGGTGGCAGCATTTTGTTGTGTGCGTGCGTGAGAGCACTGCAAGGGAGTCCAGACCCATTTTCCGTGTGGGACTCAGGCCCCGGCAGAAGACAGAACACGACTCCCCACTTGTTTCATGAAGCTAGCACTGCGGCCCCACTTTTGCATGGAAGTCTAATAGCAAGCGTTCTTTATTATTATTATTATGAAATGTTTTTATTGTTATGTTAATCCCCATACATTACATCATTAGTTTTAGATATAGTGTTCCATGATTCCTTGTTTGTGCATAACACCCAGTGCTCCATGCAGATCGTGCCCTGCTCAATACCCATCACCAGGCTAACCCATCCTCCCACCCCCCTCCCCTCTAGAACCCTCAGTTTGTTTTTCAGAGTCCATCGTCTCTCATGGTTCTTCTCCCCCTCCGATTTTCCCCCCTTCATTCTTCCCCTCCTGCTACATTCTTCTTCTTCTTTTGTTCTTTCTTAACATATTTTGCATTATTTGTTTCAGAGGTACAGATCTGAGATTCAACTGTCTTGCACAATTCACAGCGCTTAACAGAACACATACCCTCCCCGGTGTCCAACACCCAGTGACCCCATCCCTCCCACCCCAGCCCCCACTCCAGCAACCCTCAGTTTGTTTCCTGAGATTAAGAATTCCTCATATCAGTGAGGTCATATGATGCATGTCTTTCTCTGTTTGACTTATTTCGCTCAGCATGATACCCTCCAGTTCCATCCACGTCGTTGCAGATGGCAAGATCTCATTCCTTTTGATGGCTGCAAAATATTCCATTGTATATATATATACCCCCTCTTCTTTATCCATTCATCTGTTGGTGGACATCTTGGCTCTTTCCACAGTTTGGCTATTGTGGACATTAATAGCAAGCGTTCTAACTCGGAGAAACAACACTGAAGAGAAACCGTGCTTTAGCTACCGACGACCTCTGTGTGGGAGGAAGCAGTTTAGGGTGTACGGTGGGTGAGAGCCTGGGGACGGGTTCCGTTTCCTAAAATCGAGGGAGAGACAGGCCGGAGAGAAGGCAGCTCTCAACTCACACCATGGTTATGGGGCTAGTACCGTTGCCCCGGGTGTGTGTGCAGGCTTCACGAAAACCGCCTAACTCGAAGGAAAAACTCGCTGGAGAATCCATGCTTCAGCTAAAAGAGCCGCTCTTGAAGGTGGAAGCATTATGTTGTGTGCGTGCATGAGAGCCCTGCAAGGGAGTCCAAAGCTTTTTGTGAGTGAGCCTCAGGCCCCAGCAGAAGGCAGAACACGACTCCCCATGTGTTTCATCACGCTAGCACGGCAGCCCCACTTTTGCATGGAAGTCTAACAGCTAGTGTTCTCACTCGAAGAAACAACACTGTAGAGAAACCCTGCTTTAGCTACCGTCGACCTCTAGATGGAGGAAGTATTACACGGACTACCGTGGCTAAGAGCCTGGGGAACGGGTTCCATACGTGAAACCAAGGGAGAAATAGGTCCGGGCAGAAGGCACCTCTGGACTCAGCTCTTGCTACCTGAAGCTAACACTACTGCTCCATGTGTGCTTGGAATGCTATGTGCTCCACACTGACTGGGAAGAAACAAGCCTGTAAAGAATCCCAGCTGCAGCTCACTCGCCTACCAGGCTACTAACACCAAGAATCAATGCTGTGGCGTTACTGCGCTTTAGCTAACATTGCCGTTCCTGAAGCCGCAGGAGTTGTATAGTGCTCGTGTATGAGAGACCGGGGAAAGGGTCCCAGACCTGAAATGGAGTGAGAAACAGGCCGGTGCGGAAGGCAGCTCTCAACTCACCTCTTGTTTATGAGGCTAGTACCCTTGCCCCGGGTGTGCCTGCAGGCCATAAGCCAACCACCTAACTCAAAGGAACAACTCTGTAGGGAATTCCTGCTTCGGCTAAAAGAGCCATGCCTCAGGGTGGACGCATTGTGTGGTGTGCATGCGTGAGTGCACAGCAAGTGAGTCCAAAACCATTTTCCTTGTGAGACCCAGGCCCCGCAAGAAGCCAGAACACGACTCCCCACTGGCTCCATGAAACTAGTACTGCGGCCCCACTTTTGAATGGAAGTCTAATAGCTAGCTTTCTAACTCGAAGAAACAACACTGCAGAGAAACCGTGCTTTAGCTACCGTCGACCTCTCTGTGGGCGAAGCAGTTTAGGGTGTACTGTGGCTGAGAGCCTGGGGACGGTTTCAATATCGTAATATCGGGGGAGAGACAGGCCGGTACAGAAGGCAGCTCTCAACCCACATCATGGTTATGGGGCTAGTACCGTTGCCCAGGGTGTGTGTGCAGGCTTAAACACAGCCACCTAACTCGAAGGAAAACCTCGGTTGAGAGCCTGTGCTGCAGGTAAAACAGCTGCTCCTGAGGGTGGCAGCATTTTGTTGTGTGCGTGCGTGAGAGCACTGCAAGGGAGTCCAGACCCATTTTCCGTGTGGGACTCAGGCCCCGGCAGAAGACAGAACACGACTCCCCACTTGTTTCATGAAGCTAGCACTGCGGCCCCACTTTTGCATGGAAGTCTAATAGCAAGCGTTCTTTATTATTATTATTATGAAATGTTTTTATTGTTATGTTAATCCCCATACATTACATCATTAGTTTTAGATATAGTGTTCCATGATTCCTTGTTTGTGCATAACACCCAGTGCTCCATGCAGATCGTGCCCTGCTCAATACCCATCACCAGGCTAACCCATCCTCCCACCCCCCTCCCCTCTAGAACCCTCAGTTTGTTTTTCAGAGTCCATCGTCTCTCATGGTTCTTCTCCCCCTCCGATTTTCCCCCCTTCATTCTTCCCCTCCTGCTACATTCTTCTTCTTCTTTTTTTCTTTCTTAACATATATTGCATTATTTGTTTCAGAGGTACAGATCTGAGATTCAACAGTCTTGCACAATTCACAGCGCTTACCAGAACACATACCCTCCCCGGTGTCCAACACCCAGTGACCCCATCCCTCCCACCCCAGCCCCCACTCCAGCAACCCTCAGTTTGTTTCCTGAGATTAAGAATTCCTCATATCAGTGAGGTCATATGATGCATGTCTTTCTCTGTTTGACTTATTTCGCTCAGCATGATACCCTCCAGTTCCATCCACGTCGTTGCAGATGGCAAGATCTCATTCCTTTTGATGGCTGCAAAATATTCCATTGTATATATATATACCCCCTCTTCTTTATCCATTCATCTGTTGGTGGACATCTTGGCTCTTTCCACAGTTTGGCTATTGTGGACATTAATAGCAAGCGTTCTAACTCGGAGAAACAACACTGAAGAGAAACCGTGCTTTAGCTACCGACGACCTCTGTGTGGGGGGAAGCAGTTTAGGGTGTACGGTGGGTGAGAGCCTGGGGACGGGTTCCGTTTCCTAAAATCGAGGGAGAGACAGGCCGGAGAGAAGGCAGCTCTCAACTCACACCATGGTTATGGGGCTAGTACCGTTGCCCCGGGTGTGTGTGCAGGCTTCACGAAAACCGCCTAACTCGAAGGAAAAACTCGCTGGAGAATCCATGCTTCAGCTAAAAGAGCCGCTCTGGAAGGTGGAAGCATTATGTTGTGTGCGTGCATGAGAGCCCTGCAACGGAGACCAAAGCTTTTTGTGAGTGAGCCTGAGGCCCCAGCAGAAGGCAGAACACGACTCCCCATGTGTTTCATCACGCTAGCACGGCAGCCCCACTTTTGCATGGAAGTCTAACAGCTAGTGTTCTCACTCGAAGAAACAACACTGTAGAGAAACCCTGCTTTAGCTACCGTCGACCTCTAGATGGAGGAAGTATTACACGGACTACCGTGGCTGAGAGCCTGGGGAACGGGTTCCATACGTGAAACCAAGGGAGAAATAGGTCCGGGCAGAAGGCACCTCTGGACTCAGCTCTTGCTACCTGAAGCTAACACTACTGCTCCATGTGTGCTTGGAATGCTATGTGCTCCACAGTGACTGGGAAGAAACAAGCCTGTAAAGAATCCCAGCTGCAGCTCACTCGCCTACCAGGCTCCTAACACCAAGAATCAATGCTGTGGCGTTACTGCGCTTGAGCTAACATTGCCGTTCCTGAAGCCGCAGGAGTTGTATAGTGCTCGTGTATGAGAGACCGGGGAAAGGGTCCCAGACGTGAAATGGAGTGAGAAACAGGCCGGTGCGGAAGGCAGCTCTCAACTCACCTCTTGTTTATGAGGCTAGTACCCTTGCCCCGGGTGTGCCTGCAGGCCATAAGCCAACCACCTCACTCAAAGGAACAACTCTGTAGGGAATTCCTGCTTCGGGTAAAAGAGCCATGCCTCAGGGTGGACGCATTGTGTGGTGTGCATGCGTGAGTGCACAGCAAGTGAGTCCAAAACCATTTTCCTTGTGAGACCCAGGCCCCGCAAGAAGCCAGAACACGACTCCCCACTGGCTCCATGAAACTAGCACTGCGGCCCCACTTTTGAATGGAAGTCTAATAGCTAGCTTTCTAACTCGAAGAAACAACACTGCAGAGAAACCGTGCTTTAGCTACCGTCGACCTCTCTGTGGGCGAAGCAGTTTAGGGTGTACTGTGGCTGAGAGCCTGGGGACGGTTTCAATATCGTAATATCGGGGGAGAGACAGGCCGGTACAGAAGGCAGCTCTCAACCCACATCATGGTTATGGGGCTAGTACCGTTGCCCAGGGTGTGTGTGCAGGCTTAAACGAAGCCACCTAACTCGAAGGAAAAACTCGGTTGAGAGCCTGTGCTGCAGGTAAAACAGCTGCTCCTGAGGGTGGCAGCATTTTGTTGTGTGCGTGCGTGAGAGCCCTGCAAGGGAGTCCAGACCCATTTTCCGTGTGGGACTCAGGCCCCGGCAGAAGACAGAACACGACTCCCCACTTGTTTCATGAAGCTAGCACTGCGGCCCCACTTTTGCATGGAAGTCTAATAGCAAGCGTTCTTTTTTATTATTATTATGAAATATTTTTATTGTTATGTTAATCCCCATACATTACATCATTAGTTTTAGATATAGTGTTCCATGATTCCTTGTTTGTGCATAACACCCAGTGCTCCATGCAGATCGTGCCCTGCTCAATACCCATCACCAGGCTAACCCATCCTCCCACCCCCCTCCCCTCTAGAACCCTCAGTTTGTTTTTCAGAGTCCATCGTCTCTCATGGTTCTTCTCCCCCTCCGATTTTCCCCCCTTCATTCTTCCCCTCCTGCTACATTCTTCTTCTTCTTTTGTTCTTTCTTAACATATATTGCATTATTTGTTTCAGAGTTACAGATCTGAGATTCAACAGTCTTGCACAATTCACAGCGCTTACCAGAACACATACCCTCCCCGGTGTCCAACACCCAGTGACCCCATCCCTCCCACCCCAGCCCCCACTCCAGCAACCCTCAGTTTGTTTCCTGAGATTAAGAATTCCTCATATCAGTGAGGTCATATGATGCATGTCTTTCTCTGTTTGACTTATTTCGCTCAGCATGATACCCTCCAGTTCCATCCACGTCGTTGCAGATGGCAAGATCTCATTCCTTTTGATGGCTGCAAAATATTCCATTGTATATATATATACCCCCTCTTCTTTATCCATTCATCTGTTGGTGGACATCTTGGCTCTTTCCACAGTTTGGCTATTGTGGACATTAATAGCAAGCGTTCTAACTCGGAGAAACAACACTGAAGAGAAACCGTGCTTTAGCTACCGACGACCTCTGTGTGGGAGGAAGCAGTTTAGGGTGTACGGTGGGTGAGAGCCTGGGGACGGGTTCCGTTTCCTAAAATCGAGGGAGAGACAGGCCGGAGAGAAGGCAGCTCTCAACTCACACCATGGTTATGGGGCTAGTACCGTTGCCCCGGGTGTGTGTGCAGGCTTCACGAAAACCGCCTAACTCGAAGGAAAAACTCGCTGGAGAATCCATGCTTCAGCTAAAAGAGCCGCTCTGGAAGGTGGAAGCATTATGTTGTGTGCGTGCATGAGAGCCCTGCAACGGAGTCCAAAGCTTTTTGTGAGTGAGCCTGAGGCCCCAGCAGAAGGCAGAACACGACTCCCCATGTGTTTCATCACGCTAGCACGGCAGCCCCACTTTTGCATGGAAGTCTAACAGCTAGTGTTCTCACTCGAAGAAACAACACTGTAGAGAAACCCTGCTTTAGCTACCGTCGACCTCTAGATGGAGGAAGTATTACACGGACTACCGTGGCTGAGAGCCTGGGGAACGGGTTCCATACGTGAAACCAAGGGAGAAATAGGTCCGGGCAGAAGGCACCTCTGGACTCAGCTCTTGCTACCTGAAGCTAATACTACTGCTCCATGTGTGCTTGGAATGCTATGTGCTCCACACTGACTGGGAAGAAACAAGCCTGTAAAGAATCCCAGCTGCAGCTCATTCGCCTACCAGGCTCCTAACACCAAGAATCAATGCTGTGGCGTTACTGCGCTTGAGCTAACATTGCCGTTCCTGAAGCCGCAGGAGTTGTATAGTGCTCGTGTATGAGAGACCGGGGAAAGGGTCCCAGACGTGAAATGGAGTGAGAAACAGGCCGGTGCGGAAGGCAGCTCTCACCTCACCTCTTGTTTATGAGCCTAGTACCCTTGCCCCGGGTGTGCCTGCAGGCCATAAGCCAACCACCTAACTCAAAGGAACAACTCTGTAGGGAATTCCTGCTTCGGCTAAAAGAGCCATGCCTCAGGGTGGACGCATTGTGTGGTGTGCATGCGTGAGTGCACAGCAAGTGAGTCCAAAACCATTTTCCTTGTGAGACCCAGGCCCCGCAAGAAGCCAGAACACGACTCCCCACTGGCTCCATGAAACTAGCACTGCGGCCCCACTTTTGAATGGAAGTCTAATAGCTAGCTTTCTAACTCGAAGAAACAACACTGCAGAGAAACCGTGCTTTAGCTACCGTCGACCTCTCTGTGGGCGAAGCAGTTTAGGGTGTACTGTGGCTGAGAGCCTGGGGACGGTTTCAATATCGTAATATCGGGGGAGAGACAGGCCGGTACAGAAGGCAGCTCTCAACCCACATCATGGTTATGGGGCTAGTACCGTTGCCCAGGGTGTGTGTGCAGGCTTAAACGAAGCCACCTAACTCGAAGGAAAAACTCGGTTGAGAGCCTGTGCTGCAGGTAAAACAGCTGCTCCTGAGGGTGGCAGCATTTTGTTGTGTGCGTGCGTGAGAGCCCTGCAAGGGAGTCCAGACCCATTTTCCGTGTGGGACTCAGGCCCCGGCAGAAGACAGAACACGACTCCCCACTTGTTTCATGAAGCTAGCACTGCGGCCCCACTTTTGCATGGAAGTCTAATAGCAAGCGTTCTTTTTTATTATTATTATGAAATGTTTTTATTGTTATGTTAATCCCCATACATTACATCATTAGTTTTAGATATAGTGTTCCATGATTCCTTGTTTGTGCATAACACCCAGTGCTCCATGCAGATCGTGCCCTGCTCAATCCCCATCACCAGGCTAACCCATCCTCCCACCCCCCTCCCCTCTAGAACCCTCAGTTTGTTTTTCAGAGTCCATCGTCTCTCATGGTTCTTCTCCCCCTCCGATTTTCCCCCCTTCATTCTTCCCCTCCTGCTACATTCTTCTTCTTCTTTTGTTCTTTCTTAACATATATTGCATTATTGGTTTCAGAGGTACAGATCTGAGATTCAACAGTCTTGCACAATTCACAGCGCTTACCAGAACACATACCCTCCCCGGTGTCCAACACCCAGTGACCCCATCCCTCCCACCCCAGCCCCCACTCCAGCAACCCTCAGTTTGTTTCCTGAGATTAAGAATTCCTCATATCAGTGAGGTCATATGATGCATGTCTTTCTCTGTTTGACTTATTTCGCTCAGCATGATACCCTCCAGTTCCATCCACGTCGTTGCAGATGGCAAGATCTCATTCCTTTTGATGGCTGCAAAATATTCCATTGTATATATATATATACCCCCTCTTCTTTATCCATTCATCTGTTGGTGGACATCTTGGCTCTTTCCACAGTTTGGCTATTGTGGACATTAATAGCAAGCGTTCTAACTCGGAGAAACAACACTGAAGAGAAACCGTGCTTTAGCTACCGACGACCTCTGTGTGGGAGGAAGCAGTTTAGGGTGTACGGTGGGTGAGAGCCTGGGGACGGGTTCCGTTTCCTAAAATCGAGGGAGAGACAGGCCGGAGAGAAGGCAGCTCTCAACTCACACCATGGTTATGGGGCTAGTACCGTTGCCCCGGGTGTGTGTGCAGGCTTCACGAAAACCGCCTAACTCGAAGGAAAAACTCGCTGGAGAATCCATGCTTCAGCTAAAAGAGCCGCTCTGGAAGGTGGAAGCATTATGTTGTGTGCGTGCATGAGAGCCCTGCAACGGAGTCCAAAGCTTTTTGTGAGTGAGCCTGAGGCCCCAACAGAAGGCAGAACACGACTCCCCATGTGTTTCATCACGCTAGCACGGCAGCCCCACTTTTGCATGGAAGTCTAACAGCTAGTGTTCTCACTCGAAGAAACAACACTGTAGAGAAACCCTGCTTTAGCTACCGTCGACCTCTAGATGGAGGAAGTATTACACGGACTACCGTGGCTGAGAGCCTGGGGAACGGGTTCCATACGTGAAACCAAGGGAGAAATAGGTCCGGGCAGAAGGCACCTCTGGACTCAGCTCTTGCTACCTGAAGCTAACACTACTGCTCCATGTGTGCTTGGAATGCTATGCGCTCCACACTGACTGGGAAGAAACAAGCCTGTAAAGAATCCCAGCTGCAGCTCATTCGCCTACCAGGCTACTAACACCAAGAATCAATGCTGTGGCGTTACTGCGCTTGAGCTAACATTGCCGTTCCTGAAGCCGCAGGAGTTGTATAGTGCTCGTGTATGAGAGACCGGGGAAAGGGTCCCAGACGTGAAATGGAGTGAGAAACAGGCCGGTGCGGAAGGCAGCTCTCAACTCACCTCTTGTTTATGAGCCTAGTACCCTTGCCCCGGGTGTGCCTGCAGGCCATAAGCCAACCACCTAACTCAAAGGAACAACTCTGTAGGGAATTCCTGCTTCGGCTAAAAGAGCCATGCCTCAGGGTGGACGCATTGTGTGGTGTGCATGCGTGAGTGCACAGCAAGTGAGTCCAAAACCATTTTCCTTGTGAGACCCAGGCCCCGCAAGAAGCCAGAACACGACTCCCCACTGGCTCCATGAAACTAGTACTGCGGCCCCACTTTTGAATGGAAGTCTAATAGCTAGCTTTCTAACTCGAAGAAACAACACTGCACAGAAACCGTGCTTTAGCTACCGTCGACCTCTCTGTGGGCGAAGCAGTTTAGGGTGTACTGTGGCTGAGAGCCTGGGGACGGTTTCAATATCGTAATATCGGGGGAGAGACAGGCCGGTACAGAAGGCAGCTCTCAACCCACATCATGGTTATGGGGCTAGTACCGTTGCCCAGGGTGTGTGTGCAGGCTTAAACACAGCCACCTAACTCGAAGGAAAACCTCGGTTGAGAGCCTGTGCTGCAGGTAAAACAGCTGCTCCTGAGGGTGGCAGCATTTTGTTGTGTGCGTGCGTGAGAGCACTGCAAGGGAGTCCAGACCCATTTTCCGTGTGGGACTCAGGCCCCGGCAGAAGACAGAACACGACTCCCCACTTGTTTCATGAAGCTAGCACTGCGGCCCCACTTTTGCATGGAAGTCTAATAGCAAGCGTTCTTTTTTATTATTATTATGAAATGTTTTTATTGTTATGTTAATCCCCATACATTACATCATTAGTTTTAGATATAGTGTTCCATGATTCCTTGTTTGTGCATAACACCCAGTGCTCCATGCAGATCGTGCCCTGCTCAATACCCATCACCAGGCTAACCCATCCTCCCACCCCCCTCCCCTCTAGAACCCTCAGTTTGTTTTTCAGAGTCCATCGTCTCTCATGGTTCTTCTCCCCCTCCGATTTTCCCCCCTTCATTCTTCCCCTCCTGCTACATTCTTCTTCTTCTTTTGTTCTTTCTTAACATATATTGCATTATTGGTTTCAGAGGTACAGATCTGAGATTCAACAGTCTTGCACAATTCACAGCGCTTACCAGAACACATACCCTCCCCGGTGTCCAACACCCAGTGACCCCATCCCTCCCACCCCAGCCCCCACTCCAGCAACCCTCAGTTTGTTTCCTGAGATTAAGAATTCCTCATATCAGTGAGGTCATATGATGCATGTCTTTCTCTGTTTGACTTATTTCGCTCAGCATGATACCCTCCAGTTCCATCCACGTCGTTGCAGATGGCAAGATCTCATTCCTTTTGATGGCTGCAAAATATTCCATTGTATATATATATATACCCCCTCTTCTTTATCCATTCATCTGTTGGTGGACATCTTGGCTCTTTCCACAGTTTGGCTATTGTGGACATTAATAGCAAGCGTTCTAACTCGGAGAAACAACACTGAAGAGAAACCGTGCTTTAGCTACCGACGACCTCTGTGTGGGAGGAAGCAGTTTAGGGTGTACGGTGGGTGAGAGCCTGGGGACGGGTTCCGTTTCCTAAAATCGAGGGAGAGACAGGCCGGAGAGAAGGCAGCTCTCAACTCACACCATGGTTATGGGGCTAGTACCGTTGCCCCGGGTGTGTGTGCAGGCTTCACGAAAACCGCCTAACTCGAAGGAAAAACTCGCTGGAGAATCCATGCTTCAGCTAAAAGAGCCGCTCTGGAAGGTGGAAGCATTATGTTGTGTGCGTGCATGAGAGCCCTGCAACGGAGTCCAAAGCTTTTTGTGAGTGAGCCTGAGGCCCCAGCAGAAGGCAGAACACGACTCCCCATGTGTTTCATCACGCTAGCACGGCAGCCCCACTTTTGCATGGAAGTCTAACAGCTAGTGTTCTCACTCGAAGAAACAACACTGTAGAGAAACCCTGCTTTAGCTACCGTCGACCTCTAGATGGAGGAAGTATTACACGGACTACCGTGGCTGAGAGCCTGGGGAACGGGTTCCATACGTGAAACCAAGGGAGAAATAGGTCCGGGCAGAAGGCACCTCTGGACTCAGCTCTTGCTACCTGAAGCTAACACTACTGCTCCATGTGTGCTTGGAATGCTATGCGCTCCACACTGACTGGGAAGAAACAAGCCTGTAAAGAATCCCAGCTGCAGCTCATTCGCCTACCAGGCTACTAACACCAAGAATCAATGCTGTGGCGTTACTGCGCTTGAGCTAACATTGCCGTTCCTGAAGCCGCAGGAGTTGTATAGTGCTCGTGTATGAGAGACCGGGGAAAGGGTCCCAGACGTGAAATGGAGTGAGAAACAGGCCGGTGCGGAAGGCAGCTCTCAACTCACCTCTTGTTTATGAGCCTAGTACCCTTGCCCCGGGTGTGCCTGCAGGCCATAAGCCAACCACCTAACTCAAAGGAACAACTCTGTAGGGAATTCCTGCTTCGGCTAAAAGAGCCATGCCTCAGGGTGGACGCATTGTGTGGTGTGCATGCGTGAGTGCACAACAAGTGAGTCCAAAACCATTTTCCTTGTGAGACCCAGGCCCCGCAAGAAGCCAGAACACGACTCCCCACTGGCTCCATGAAACTAGTACTGCGGCCCCACTTTTGAATGGAAGTCTAATAGCTAGCTTTCTAACTCGAAGAAACAACACTGCACAGAAACCGTGCTTTAGCTACCGTCGACCTCTCTGTGGGCGAAGCAGTTTAGGGTGTACTGTGGCTGAGAGCCTGGGGACGGTTTCAATATCGTAATATCGGGGGAGAGACAGGCCGGTACAGAAGGCAGCTCTCAACCCACATCATGGTTATGGGGCTAGTACCGTTGCCCAGGGTGTGTGTGCAGGCTTAAACACAGCCACCTAACTCGAAGGAAAACCTCGGTTGAGAGCCTGTGCTGCAGGTAAAACAGCTGCTCCTGAGGGTGGCAGCATTTTGTTGTGTGCGTGAGTGAGAGCACTGCAAGGGAGTCCAGACCCATTTTCCGTGTGGGACTCAGGCCCCGGCAGAAGACAGAACACGACTCCCCACTTGTTTCATGAAGCTAGCACTGCGGCCCCACTTTTGCATGGAAGTCTAATAGCAAGCGTTCTTTATTATTATTATTATGAAATGTTTTTATTGTTATGTTAATCCCCATACATTACATCATTAGTTTTAGATATAGTGTTCCATGATTCCTTGTTTGTGCATAACACCCAGTGCTCCATGCAGATCGTGCCCTGCTCAATACCCATCACCAGGCTAACCCATCCTCCCACCCCCCTCCCCTCTAGAACCCTCAGTTTGTTTTTCAGAGTCCATCGTCTCTCATGGTTCTTCTCCCCCTCCGATTTTCCCCCCTTCATTCTTCCCCTCCTGCTACATTCTTCTTCTTCTTTTGTTCTTTCTTAACATATTTTGCATTATTTGTTTCAGAGGTACAGATCTGAGATTCAACTGTCTTGCACAATTCACAGCGCTTAACAGAACACATACCCTCCCCGGTGTCCAACACCCAGTGACCCCATCCCTCCCACCCCAGCCCCCACTCCAGCAACCCTCAGTTTGTTTCCTGAGATTAAGAATTCCTCATATCAGTGAGGTCATATGATGCATGTCTTTCTCTGTTTGACTTATTTCGCTCAGCATGATACCCTCCAGTTCCATCCACGTCGTTGCAGATGGCAAGATCTCATTCCTTTTGATGGCTGCAAAATATTCCATTGTATATATATATACCCCCTCTTCTTTATCCATTCATCTGTTGGTGGACATCTTGGCTCTTTCCACAGTTTGGCTATTGTGGACATTAATAGCAAGCGTTCTAACTCGGAGAAACAACACTGAAGAGAAACCGTGCTTTAGCTACCGACGACCTCTGTGTGGGAGGAAGCAGTTTAGGGTGTACGGTGGGTGAGAGCCTGGGGACGGGTTCCGTTTCTTAAAATCGTGGGAGAGACAGGCCGGAGAGAAGGCAGCTCTCAACTCACACCATGGTTATGGGGCTAGTACCGTTGCCCCGGGTGTGTGTGCAGGCTTCACGAAAACCGCCTAACTCGAAGGAAAAACTCGCTGGAGAATCCATGCTTCAGCTAAAAGAGCCGCTCTTGAAGGTGGAAGCATTATGTTGTGTGCGTGCATGAGAGCCCTGCAAGGGAGTCCAAAGCTTTTTGTGAGTGAGCCTCAGGCCCCAGCAGAAGGCAGAACACGACTCCCCATGTGTTTCATCACGCTAGCACGGCAGCCCCACTTTTGCATGGAAGTCTAACAGCTAGTGTTCTCACTCGAAGAAACAACACTGTAGAGAAACCCTGCTTTAGCTACCGTCGACCTCTAGATGGAGGAAGTATTACACGGACTACCGTGGCTGAGAGCCTGGGGAACGGGTTCCATACGTGAAACCAAGGGAGAAATAGGTCCGGGCAGAAGGCACCTCTGGACTCAGCTCTTGCTACCTGAAGCTAACACTACTGCTCCATGTGTGCTTGGAATGCTATGTGCTCCACACTGACTGGGAAGAAACAAGCCTGTAAAGAATCCCAGCTGCAGCTCACTCGCCTACCAGGCTACTAACACCAAGAATCAATGCTGTGGCGTTACTGCGCTTTAGCTAACATTGCCGTTCCTGAAGCCGCAGGAGTTGTATAGTGCTCGTGTATGAGAGACCGGGGAAAGGGTCCCAGACCTGAAATGGAGTGAGAAACAGGCCGGTGCGGAAGGCAGCTCTCAACTCACCTCTTGTTTATGAGGCTAGTACCCTTGCCCCGGGTGTGCCTGCAGGCCATAAGCCAACCACCTAACTCAAAGGAACAACTCTGTAGGGAATTCCTGCTTCGGCTAAAAGAGCCATGCCTCAGGGTGGACGCATTGTGTGGTGTGCATGCGTGAGTGCACAGCAAGTGAGTCCAAAACCATTTTCCTTGTGAGACCCAGGCCCCGCAAGAAGCCAGAACACGACTCCCCACTGGCTCCATGAAACTAGTACTGCGGCCCCACTTTTGAATGGAAGTCTAATAGCTAGCTTTCTAACTCGAAGAAACAACACTGCAGAGAAACCGTGCTTTAGCTACCGTCGACCTCTCTGTGGGCGAAGCAGTTTAGGGTGTACTGTGGCTGAGAGCCTGGGGACGGTTTCAATATCGTAATATCGGGGGAGAGACAGGCCGGTACAGAAGGCAGCTCTCAACCCACATCATGGTTATGGGGCTAGTACCGTTGCCCAGGGTGTGTGTGCAGGCTTAAACACAGCCACCTAACTCGAAGGAAAACCTCGGTTGAGAGCCTGTGCTGCAGGTAAAACAGCTGCTCCTGAGGGTGGCAGCATTTTGTTGTGTGCGTGCGTGAGAGCACTGCAAGGGAGTCCAGACCCATTTTCCGTGTGGGACTCAGGCCCCGGCAGAAGACAGAACACGACTCCCCACTTGTTTCATGAAGCTAGCACTGCGGCCCCACTTTTGCATGGAAGTCTAATAGCAAGCGTTCTTTATTATTATTATTATGAAATGTTTTTATTGTTATGTTAATCCCCATACATTACATCATTAGTTTTAGATATAGTGTTCCATGATTCCTTGTTTGTGCATAACACCCAGTGCTCCATGCAGATCGTGCCCTGCTCAATACCCATCACCAGGCTAACCCATCCTCCCACCCCCCTCCCCTCTAGAACCCTCAGTTTGTTTTTCAGAGTCCATCGTCTCTCATGGTTCTTCTCCCCCTCCGATTTTCCCCCCTTCATTCTTCCCCTCCTGCTACATTCTTCTTCTTCTTTTTTTCTTTCTTAACATATATTGCATTATTTGTTTCAGAGGTACAGATCTGAGATTCAACAGTCTTGCACAATTCACAGCGCTTACCAGAACACATACCCTCCCCGGTGTCCAACACCCAGTGACCCCATCCCTCCCACCCCAGCCCCCACTCCAGCAACCCTCAGTTTGTTTCCTGAGATTAAGAATTCCTCATATCAGTGAGGTCATATGATGCATGTCTTTCTCTGTTTGACTTATTTCGCTCAGCATGATACCCTCCAGTTCCATCCACGTCGTTGCAGATGGCAAGATCTCATTCCTTTTGATGGCTGCAAAATATTCCATTGTATATATATATACCCCCTCTTCTTTATCCATTCATCTGTTGGTGGACATCTTGGCTCTTTCCACAGTTTGGCTATTGTGGACATTAATAGCAAGCGTTCTAACTCGGAGAAACAACACTGAAGAGAAACCGTGCTTTAGCTACCGACGACCTCTGTGTGGGGGGAAGCAGTTTAGGGTGTACGGTGGGTGAGAGCCTGGGGACGGGTTCCGTTTCCTAAAATCGAGGGAGAGACAGGCCGGAGAGAAGGCAGCTCTCAACTCACACCATGGTTATGGGGCTAGTACCGTTGCCCCGGGTGTGTGTGCAGGCTTCACGAAAACCGCCTAACTCGAAGGAAAAACTCGCTGGAGAATCCATGCTTCAGCTAAAAGAGCCGCTCTGGAAGGTGGAAGCATTATGTTGTGTGCGTGCATGAGAGCCCTGCAACGGAGTCCAAAGCTTTTTGTGAGTGAGCCTGAGGCCCCAGCAGAAGGCAGAACACGACTCCCCATGTGTTTCATCACGCTAGCACGGCAGCCCCACTTTTGCATGGAAGTCTAACAGCTAGTGTTCTCACTCGAAGAAACAACACTGTAGAGAAACCCTGCTTTAGCTACCGTCGACCTCTAGATGGAGGAAGTATTACACGGACTACCGTGGCTGAGAGCCTGGGGAACGGGTTCCATACGTGAAACCAAGGGAGAAATAGGTCCGGGCAGAAGGCACCTCTGGACTCAGCTCTTGCTACCTGAAGCTAACACTACTGCTCCATGTGTGCTTGGAATGCTATGTGCTCCACAGTGACTGGGAAGAAACAAGCCTGTAAAGAATCCCAGCTGCAGCTCACTCGCCTACCAGGCTCCTAACACCAAGAATCAATGCTGTGGCGTTACTGCGCTTGAGCTAACATTGCCGTTCCTGAAGCCGCAGGAGTTGTATAGTGCTCGTGTATGAGAGACCGGGGAAAGGGTCCCAGACGTGAAATG
The DNA here is from genome assembly GCF_964656455.1 of Halichoerus grypus. Taxonomy (NCBI): domain Eukaryota; kingdom Metazoa; phylum Chordata; class Mammalia; order Carnivora; family Phocidae; genus Halichoerus; species Halichoerus grypus. The sequence continues at coordinate 67,786,466 of NC_135722.1, read as the reverse complement.
GAGTGAGAAACAGGCCGGTGCGGAAGGCAGCTCTCAACTCACCTCTTGTTTATGAGGCTAGTACCCTTGCCCCGGGTGTGCCTGCAGGCCATAAGCCAACCACCTCACTCAAAGGAACAACTCTGTAGGGAATTCCTGCTTCGGGTAAAAGAGCCATGCCTCAGGGTGGACGCATTGTGTGGTGTGCATGCGTGAGTGCACAGCAAGTGAGTCCAAAACCATTTTCCTTGTGAGACCCAGGCCCCGCAAGAAGCCAGAACACGACTCCCCACTGGCTCCATGAAACTAGCACTGCGGCCCCACTTTTGAATGGAAGTCTAATAGCTAGCTTTCTAACTCGAAGAAACAACACTGCAGAGAAACCGTGCTTTAGCTACCGTCGACCTCTCTGTGGGCGAAGCAGTTTAGGGTGTACTGTGGCTGAGAGCCTGGGGACGGTTTCAATATCGTAATATCGGGGGAGAGACAGGCCGGTACAGAAGGCAGCTCTCAACCCACATCATGGTTATGGGGCTAGTACCGTTGCCCAGGGTGTGTGTGCAGGCTTAAACGAAGCCACCTAACTCGAAGGAAAAACTCGGTTGAGAGCCTGTGCTGCAGGTAAAACAGCTGCTCCTGAGGGTGGCAGCATTTTGTTGTGTGCGTGCGTGAGAGCCCTGCAAGGGAGTCCAGACCCATTTTCCGTGTGGGACTCAGGCCCCGGCAGAAGACAGAACACGACTCCCCACTTGTTTCATGAAGCTAGCACTGCGGCCCCACTTTTGCATGGAAGTCTAATAGCAAGCGTTCTTTTTTATTATTATTATGAAATATTTTTATTGTTATGTTAATCCCCATACATTACATCATTAGTTTTAGATATAGTGTTCCATGATTCCTTGTTTGTGCATAACACCCAGTGCTCCATGCAGATCGTGCCCTGCTCAATACCCATCACCAGGCTAACCCATCCTCCCACCCCCCTCCCCTCTAGAACCCTCAGTTTGTTTTTCAGAGTCCATCGTCTCTCATGGTTCTTCTCCCCCTCCGATTTTCCCCCCTTCATTCTTCCCCTCCTGCTACATTCTTCTTCTTCTTTTGTTCTTTCTTAACATATATTGCATTATTTGTTTCAGAGTTACAGATCTGAGATTCAACAGTCTTGCACAATTCACAGCGCTTACCAGAACACATACCCTCCCCGGTGTCCAACACCCAGTGACCCCATCCCTCCCACCCCAGCCCCCACTCCAGCAACCCTCAGTTTGTTTCCTGAGATTAAGAATTCCTCATATCAGTGAGGTCATATGATGCATGTCTTTCTCTGTTTGACTTATTTCGCTCAGCATGATACCCTCCAGTTCCATCCACGTCGTTGCAGATGGCAAGATCTCATTCCTTTTGATGGCTGCAAAATATTCCATTGTATATATATATACCCCCTCTTCTTTATCCATTCATCTGTTGGTGGACATCTTGGCTCTTTCCACAGTTTGGCTATTGTGGACATTAATAGCAAGCGTTCTAACTCGGAGAAACAACACTGAAGAGAAACCGTGCTTTAGCTACCGACGACCTCTGTGTGGGAGGAAGCAGTTTAGGGTGTACGGTGGGTGAGAGCCTGGGGACGGGTTCCGTTTCCTAAAATCGAGGGAGAGACAGGCCGGAGAGAAGGCAGCTCTCAACTCACACCATGGTTATGGGGCTAGTACCGTTGCCCCGGGTGTGTGTGCAGGCTTCACGAAAACCGCCTAACTCGAAGGAAAAACTCGCTGGAGAATCCATGCTTCAGCTAAAAGAGCCGCTCTGGAAGGTGGAAGCATTATGTTGTGTGCGTGCATGAGAGCCCTGCAACGGAGTCCAAAGCTTTTTGTGAGTGAGCCTGAGGCCCCAGCAGAAGGCAGAACACGACTCCCCATGTGTTTCATCACGCTAGCACGGCAGCCCCACTTTTGCATGGAAGTCTAACAGCTAGTGTTCTCACTCGAAGAAACAACACTGTAGAGAAACCCTGCTTTAGCTACCGTCGACCTCTAGATGGAGGAAGTATTACACGGACTACCGTGGCTGAGAGCCTGGGGAACGGGTTCCATACGTGAAACCAAGGGAGAAATAGGTCCGGGCAGAAGGCACCTCTGGACTCAGCTCTTGCTACCTGAAGCTAATACTACTGCTCCATGTGTGCTTGGAATGCTATGTGCTCCACACTGACTGGGAAGAAACAAGCCTGTAAAGAATCCCAGCTGCAGCTCATTCGCCTACCAGGCTCCTAACACCAAGAATCAATGCTGTGGCGTTACTGCGCTTGAGCTAACATTGCCGTTCCTGAAGCCGCAGGAGTTGTATAGTGCTCGTGTATGAGAGACCGGGGAAAGGGTCCCAGACGTGAAATGGAGTGAGAAACAGGCCGGTGCGGAAGGCAGCTCTCACCTCACCTCTTGTTTATGAGCCTAGTACCCTTGCCCCGGGTGTGCCTGCAGGCCATAAGCCAACCACCTAACTCAAAGGAACAACTCTGTAGGGAATTCCTGCTTCGGCTAAAAGAGCCATGCCTCAGGGTGGACGCATTGTGTGGTGTGCATGCGTGAGTGCACAGCAAGTGAGTCCAAAACCATTTTCCTTGTGAGACCCAGGCCCCGCAAGAAGCCAGAACACGACTCCCCACTGGCTCCATGAAACTAGCACTGCGGCCCCACTTTTGAATGGAAGTCTAATAGCTAGCTTTCTAACTCGAAGAAACAACACTGCAGAGAAACCGTGCTTTAGCTACCGTCGACCTCTCTGTGGGCGAAGCAGTTTAGGGTGTACTGTGGCTGAGAGCCTGGGGACGGTTTCAATATCGTAATATCGGGGGAGAGACAGGCCGGTACAGAAGGCAGCTCTCAACCCACATCATGGTTATGGGGCTAGTACCGTTGCCCAGGGTGTGTGTGCAGGCTTAAACACAGCCACCTAACTCGAAGGAAAACCTCGGTTGAGAGCCTGTGCTGCAGGTAAAACAGCTGCTCCTGAGGGTGGCAGCATTTTGTTGTGTGCGTGCGTGAGAGCACTGCAAGGGAGTCCAGACCCATTTTCCGTGTGGGACTCAGGCCCCGGCAGAAGACAGAACACGACTCCCCACTTGTTTCATGAAGCTAGCACTGCGGCCCCACTTTTGCATGGAAGTCTAATAGCAAGCGTTCTTTATTATTATTATTATGAAATGTTTTTATTGTTATGTTAATCCCCATACATTACATCATTAGTTTTAGATATAGTGTTCCATGATTCCTTGTTTGTGCATAACACCCAGTGCTCCATGCAGATCGTGCCCTGCTCAATACCCATCACCAGGCTAACCCATCCTCCCACCCCCCTCCCCTCTAGAACCCTCAGTTTGTTTTTCAGAGTCCATCGTCTCTCATGGTTCTTCTCCCCCTCCGATTTTCCCCCCTTCATTCTTCCCCTCCTGCTACATTCTTCTTCTTCTTTTGTTCTTTCTTAACATATATTGCATTATTGGTTTCAGAGGTACAGATCTGAGATTCAACAGTCTTGCACAATTCACAGCGCTTACCAGAACACATACCCTCCCCGGTGTCCAACACCCAGTGACCCCATCCCTCCCACCCCAGCCCCCACTCCAGCAACCCTCAGTTTGTTTCCTGAGATTAAGAATTCCTCATATCAGTGAGGTCATATGATGCATGTCTTTCTCTGTTTGACTTATTTCGCTCAGCATGATACCCTCCAGTTCCATCCACGTCGTTGCAGATGGCAAGATCTCATTCCTTTTGATGGCTGCAAAATATTCCATTGTATATATATATACCCCCTCTTCTTTATCCATTCATCTGTTGGTGGACATCTTGGCTCTTTCCACAGTTTGGCTATTGTGGACATTAATAGCAAGCGTTCTAACTCGGAGAAACAACACTGAAGAGAAACCGTGCTTTAGCTACCGACGACCTCTGTGTGGGAGGAAGCAGTTTAGGGTGTACGGTGGGTGAGAGCCTGGGGACGGGTTCCGTTTCCTAAAATCGAGGGAGAGACAGGCCGGAGAGAAGGCAGCTCTCAACTCACACCATGGTTATGGGGCTAGTACCGTTGCCCCAGGTGTGTGTGCAGGCTTCACGAAAACCGCCTAACTCGAAGGAAAAACTCGCTGGAGAATCCATGCTTCAGCTAAAAGAGCCGCTCTGGAAGGTGGAAGCATTATGTTGTGTGCGTGCATGAGAGCCCTGCAACGGAGTCCAAAGCTTTTTGTGAGTGAGCCTGAGGCCCCAGCAGAAGGCAGAACACGACTCCCCATGTGTTTCATCACGCTAGCACGGCAGCCCCACTTTTGCATGGAAGTCTAACAGCTAGTGTTCTCACTCGAAGAAACAACACTGTAGAGAAACCCTGCTTTAGCTACCGTCGACCTCTAGATGGAGGAAGTATTACACGGAGTACCGTGGCTGAGAGCCTGGGGAACGGGTTCCATACGTGAAACCAAGGGAGAAATAGGTCCGGGCAGAAGGCACCTCTGGACTCAGCTCTTGCTACCTGAAGCTAACACTACTGCTCCATGTGTGCTTGGAATGCTATGCGCTCCACACTGACTGGGAAGAAACAAGCCTGTAAAGAATCCCAGCTGCAGCTCATTCGCCTACCAGGCTACTAACACCAAGAATCAATGCTGTGGCGTTACTGCGCTTGAGCTAACATTGCCGTTCCTGAAGCCGCAGGAGTTGTATAGTGCTCGTGTATGAGAGACCGGGGAAAGGGTCCCAGACGTGAAATGGAGTGAGAAACAGGCCGGTGCGGAAGGCAGCTCTCAACTCACCTCTTGTTTATGAGGCTAGTACCCTTGCCCCGGGTGTGCCTGCAGGCCATAAGCCAACCACCTAACTCAAAGGAACAACTCTGTAGGGAATTCCTGCTTCGGCTAAAAGAGCCATGCCTCAGGGTGGACGCATTGTGTGGTGTGCATGCGTGAGTGCACAGCAAGTGAGTCCAAAACCATTTTCCTTGTGAGACCCAGGCCCCGCAAGAAGCCAGAACACGACTCCCCACTGGCTCCATGAAACTAGCACTGCGGCCCCACTTTTGAATGGAAGTCTAATAGCTAGCTTTCTAACTCGAAGAAACAACACTGCAGAGAAACCGTGCTTTAGCTACCGTCGACCTCTCTGTGGGCGAAGCAGTTTAGGGTGTACTGTGGCTGAGAGCCTGGGGACGGTTTCAATATCGTAATATCGGGGGAGAGACAGGCCGGTACAGAAGGCAGCTCTCAACCCACATCATGGTTATGGGGCTAGTACCGTTGCCCAGGGTGTGTGTGCAGGCTTAAACGAAGCCACCTAACTCGAAGGAAAAACTCGGTTGAGAGCCTGTGCTGCAGGTAAAACAGCTGCTCCTGAGGGTGGCAGCATTTTGTTGTGTGCGTGCGTGAGAGCCCTGCAAGGGAGTCCAGACCCATTTTCCGTGTGGGACTCAGGCCCCGGCAGAAGACAGAACACGACTCCCCACTTGTTTCATGAAGCTAGCACTGCGGCCCCACTTTTGCATGGAAGTCTAATAGCAAGCGTTCTTTTTTATTATTATTATGAAATGTTTTTATTGTTATGTTAATCCCCATACATTACATCATTAGTTTTAGATATAGTGTTCCATGATTCCTTGTTTGTGCATAACACCCAGTGCTCCATGCAGATCGTGCCCTGCTCAATCCCCATCACCAGGCTAACCCATCCTCCCACCCCCCTCCCCTCTAGAACCCTCAGTTTGTTTTTCAGAGTCCATCGTCTCTCATGGTTCTTCTCCCCCTCCGATTTTCCCCCCTTCATTCTTCCCCTCCTGCTACATTCTTCTTCTTCTTTTGTTCTTTCTTAACATATATTGCATTATTGGTTTCAGAGGTACAGATCTGAGATTCAACAGTCTTGCACAATTCACAGCGCTTACCAGAACACATACCCTCCCCGGTGTCCAACACCCAGTGACCCCATCCCTCCCATCCCAGCCCCCACTCCAGCAACCCTCAGTTTGTTTCCTGAGATTAAGAATTCCTCATATCAGTGAGGTCATATGATGCATGTCTTTCTCTGTTTGACTTATTTCGCTCAGCATGATACCCTCCAGTTCCATCCACGTCGTTGCAGATGGCAAGATCTCATTCCTTTTGATGGCTGCAAAATATTCCATTGTATATATATATATACCCCCTCTTCTTTATCCATTCATCTGTTGGTGGACATCTTGGCTCTTTCCACAGTTTGGCTATTGTGGACATTAATAGCAAGCGTTCTAACTCGGAGAAACAACACTGAAGAGAAACCGTGCTTTAGCTACCGACGACCTCTGTGTGGGAGGAAGCAGTTTAGGGTGTACGGTGGGTGAGAGCCTGGGGACGGGTTCCGTTTCCTAAAATCGAGGGAGAGACAGGCCGGAGAGAAGGCAGCTCTCAACTCACACCATGGTTATGGGGCTAGTACCGTTGCCCCGGGTGTGTGTGCAGGCTTCACGAAAACCGCCTAACTCGAAGGAAAAACTCGCTGGAGAATCCATGCTTCAGCTAAAAGAGCCGCTCTTGAAGGTGGAAGCCTTATGTTGTGTGCGTGCATGAGAGCCCTGCAACGGAGTCCAAAGCTTTTTGTGAGTGAGCCTCAGGCCCCAGCAGAAGGCAGAACACGACTCCCCATGTGTTTCATCACGCTAGCACGGCAGCCCCACTTTTGCATGGAAGTCTAACAGCTAGTGTTCTCACTCGAAGAAACAACACTGTAGAGAAACCCTGCTTTAGCTACCGTCGACCTCTAGATGGAGGAAGTATTACACGGACTACCGTGGCTGAGAGCCTGGGGAACGGGTTCCATACGTGAAACCAAGGGAGAAATAGGTCCGGGCAGAAGGCACCTCTGGACTCAGCTCTTACTACCTGAAGCTAACACTACTGCTCCATGTGTGCTTGGAATGCTATGTGCTCCACACTGACTGGGAAGAAACAAGCCTGTAAAGAATCCCAGCTGCAGCTCACTCACCTACCAGGCTCCTAACACCAAGAATCAATGCTGTGGCGTTACTGCGCTTGAGCTAACATTGCCGTTCCTGAAGCCGCAGGAGTTGTATAGTGCTCGTGTATGAGAGACCGGGGAAAGGGTCCCAGACGTGAAATGGAGTGAGAAACAGGCCGGTGCGGAAGGCAGCTCTCAACTCACCTCTTGTTTTTGAGGCTAGTACCCTTGCCCCGGGTGTGCCTGCAGGCCATAAGCCAACCACCTAACTCAAAGGAACAACTCTGTAGGGAATTCCTGCTTCGGCTAAAAGAGCCATGCCTCAGGGTGGACGCATTGTGTGGTGTGCATGCGTGAGTGCACAGCAAGTGAGTCCAAAACCATTTTCCTTGTGAGACCCAGGCCCCGCAAGAAGCCAGAACACGACTCCCCACGGGCTCCATGAAACTAGTACTGCGGCCCCACTTTTGAATGGAAGTCTAATAGCTAGCTTTCTAACTCGAAGAAACAACACTGCAGAGAAACCGTGCTTTAGCTACCGTCGACCTCTCTGTGGGCGAATCAGTTTAGGGTGTACTGTGGCTGAGAGCCTGGGGACGGTTTCAATATCGTAATATCGGGGGAGAGACAGGCCGGTACAGAAGGCAGCTCTCAACCCACATCATGTTTATGGGGCTAGTACCGTTGCCCAGGGTGTGTGTGCAGGCTTAAACGAAGCCACCTAACTCGAAGGAAAAACTCGGTTGAGAGCCTGTGCTGCAGGTAAAACAGCTGCTCCTGAGGGTGGCAGCATTTTGTTGTGTGCGTGCGTGAGAGCCCTGCAAGGGAGTCCAGACCCATTTTCCGTGTGCGACTCAGGCCCCGGCAGAAGACAGAACACGACTCCCCACTTGTTTCATGAAGCTAGCACTGCGGCCCCACTTTTGCATGGAAGTCTAATAGCAAGCGTTCTTTTTTATTATTATTATGAAATGTTTTTATTGTTATGTTAATCCCCATACATTACATCATTAGTTTTAGATATAGTGTTCCATGATTCCTTGTTTGTGCATAACACCCAGTGCTCCATGCAGATCGTGCCCTGCTCAATACCCATCACCAGGCTAACCCATCCTCCCACCCCCCTCCCCTCTAGAACCCTCAGTTTGTTTTTCAGAGTCCATCGTCTCTCATGGTTCTTCTCCCCCTCCGATTTTCCCCCCTTCATTCTTCCCCTCCTGCTACATTCTTCTTCTTCTTTTGTTCTTTCTTAACATATATTGCATTATTGGTTTCAGAGGTACAGATCTGAGATTCAACAGTCTTGCACAATTCACAGCGCTTACCAGAACACATACCCTCCCCGGTGTCCAACACCCAGTGACCCCATCCCTCCCACCCCAGCCCCCACTCCAGCAACCCTCAGTTTGTTTCCTGAGATTAAGAATTCCTCATATCAGTGAGGTCATATGATGCATGTCTTTCTCTGTTTGACTTATTTCGCTCAGCATGATACCCTCCAGTTCCATCCACGTCGTTGCAGATGGCAAGATCTCATTCCTTTTGATGGCTGCAAAATATTCCATTGTATATATATATACCCCCTCTTCTTTATCCATTCATCTGTTGGTGGACATCTTGGCTCTTTCCACAGTTTGGCTATTGTGGACATTAATAGCAAGCGTTCTAACTCGGAGAAACAACACTGAAGAGAAACCGTGCTTTAGCTACCGACGACCTCTGTGTGGGAGGAAGCAGTTTAGGGTGTACGGTGGGTGAGAGCCTGGGGACGGGTTCCGTTTCCTAAAATCGAGGGAGAGACAGGCCGGAGAGAAGGCAGCTCTCAACTCACACCATGGTTATGGGGCTAGTACCGTTGCCCCGGGTGTGTGTGCAGGCTTCACGAAAACCGCCTAACTCGAAGGAAAAACTCGCTGGAGAATCCATGCTTCAGCTAAAAGAGCCGCTCTGGAAGGTGGAAGCATTATGTTGTGTGCGTGCATGAGAGCCCTGCAACGGAGTCCAAAGCTTTTTGTGAGTGAGCCTGAGGCCCCAGCAGAAGGCAGAACACGACTCCCCATGTGTTTCATCACGCTAGCACGGCAGCCCCACTTTTGCATGGAAGTCTAACAGCTAGTGTTCTCACTCGAAGAAACAACACTGTAGAGAAACCCTGCTTTAGCTACCGTCGACCTCTAGATGGAGGAAGTATTACAAGGACTACCGTGGCTGAGAGCCTGGGGAACGGGTTCCATACGTGAAACCAAGGGAGAAATAGGTCCGGGCAGAAGGCACCTCTGGACTCAGCTCTTGCTACCTGAAGCTAATACTACTGCTCCATGTGTGCTTGGAATGCTATGTGCTCCACACTGACTGGGAAGAAACAAGCCTGTAAAGAATCCCAGCTGCAGCTCATTCGCCTACCAGGCTCCTAACACCAAGAATCAATGCTGTGGCGTTACTGCGCTTGAGCTAACATTGCCGTTCCTGAAGCCGCAGGAGTTGTATAGTGCTCGTGTATGAGAGACCGGGGAAAGGGTCCCAGACGTGAAATGGAGTGAGAAACAGGCCGGTGCGGAAGGCAGCTCTCAACTCACCTCTTCTTTATGAGCCTAGTACCCTTGCCCCGGGTGTGCCTGCAGGCCATAAGCCAACCACCTAACTCAAAGGAACAACTCTGTAGGGAATTCCTGCTTCGGCTAAAAGAGCCATGCCTCAGGGTGGACGCATTGTGTGGTGTGCATGCGTGAGTGCACAGCAAGTGAGTCCAAAACCATTTTCCTTGTGAGACCCAGGCCCCGCAAGAAGCCAGAACACGACTCCCCACTGGCTCCATGAAACTAGCACTGCGGCCCCACTTTTGAATGGAAGTCTAATAGCTAGCTTTCTAACTCGAAGAAACAACACTGCAGAGAAACCGTGCTTTAGCTACCGTCGACCTCTCTGTGGGCGAAGCAGTTTAGGGTGTACTGTGGCTGAGAGCCTGGGGACGGTTTCAATATCGTAATATCGGGGGAGAGACAGGCCGGTACAGAAGGCAGCTCTCAACCCACATCATGGTTATGGGGCTAGTACCGTTGCCCAGGGTGTGTGTGCAGGCTTAAACACAGCCACCTAACTCGAAGGAAAACCTCGGTTGAGAGCCTGTGCTGCAGGTAAAACAGCTGCTCCTGAGGGTGGCAGCATTTTGTTGTGTGCGTGCGTGAGAGCACTGCAAGGGAGTCCAGACCCATTTTCCGTGTGGGACTCAGGCCCCGGCAGAAGACAGAACACGACTCCCCACTTGTTTCATGAAGCTAGCACTGCGGCCCCACTTTTGCATGGAAGTCTAATAGCAAGCGTTCTTTTTTATTATTATTATGAAATGTTTTTATTGTTATGTTAATCCCCATACATTACATCATTAGTTTTAGATATAGTGTTCCATGATTCCTTGTTTGTGCATAACACCCAGTGCTCCATGCAGATCGTGCCCTGCTCAATACCCATCACCAGGCTAACCCATCCTCCCACCCCCCTCCCCTCTAGAACCCTCAGTTTGTTTTTCAGAGTCCATCGTCTCTCATGGTTCTTCTCCCCCTCCGATTTTCCCCCCTTCATTCTTCCCCTCCTGCTACATTCTTCTTCTTCTTTTGTTCTTTCTTAACATATATTGCATTATTGGTTTCAGAGGTACAGATCTGAGATTCAACAGTCTTGCACAATTCACAGCGCTTACCAGAACACATACCCTCCCCGGTGTCCAACACCCAGTGACCCCATCCCTCCCACCCCAGCCCCCACTCCAGCAACCCTCAGTTTGTTTCCTGAGATTAAGAATTCCTCATATCAGTGAGGTCATATGATGCATGTCTTTCTCTGTTTGACTTATTTCGCTCAGCATGATACCCTCCAGTTCCATCCACGTCGTTGCAGATGGCAAGATCTCATTCCTTTTGATGGCTGCAAAATATTCCATTGTATATATATATACCCCCTCTTCTTTATCCATTCATCTGTTGGTGGACATCTTGGCTCTTTCCACAGTTTGGCTATTGTGGACATTAATAGCAAGCGTTCTAACTCGGAGAAACAACACTGAAGAGAAACCGTGCTTTAGCTACCGACGACCTCTGTGTGGGAGGAAGCAGTTTAGGGTGTACGGTGGGTGAGAGCCTGGGGACGGGTTCCGTTTCCTAAAATCGAGGGAGAGACAGGCCGGAGAGAAGGCAGCTCTCAACTCACACCATGGTTATGGGGCTAGTACCGTTGCCCCGGGTGTGTGTGCAGGCTTCACGAAAACCGCCTAACTCGAAGGAAAAACTCGCTGGAGAATCCATGCTTCAGCTAAAAGAGCCGCTCTGGAAGGTGGAAGCATTATGTTGTGTGCGTGCATGAGAGCCCTGCAACGGAGTCCAAAGCTTTTTGTGAGTGAGCCTGAGGCCCCAGCAGAAGGCAGAACACGACTCCCCATGTGTTTCATCACGCTAGCACGGCAGCCCCACTTTTGCATGGAAGTCTAACAGCTAGTGTTCTCACTCGAAGAAACAACACTGTAGAGAAACCCTGCTTTAGCTACCGTCGACCTCTAGATGGAGGAAGTATTACAAGGACTACCGTGGCTGAGAGCCTGGGGAACGGGTTCCATACGTGAAACCAAGGGAGAAATAGGTCCGGGCAGAAGGCACCTCTGGACTCAGCTCTTGCTACCTGAAGCTAATACTACTGCTCCATGTGTGCTTGGAATGCTATGTGCTCCACACTGACTGGGAAGAAACAAGCCTGTAAAGAATCCCAGCTGCAGCTCATTCGCCTACCAGGCTCCTAACACCAAGAATCAATGCTGTGGCGTTACTGCGCTTGAGCTAACATTGCCGTTCCTGAAGCCGCAGGAGTTGTATAGTGCTCGTGTATGAGAGACCGGGGAAAGGGTCCCAGACGTGAAATGGAGTGAGAAACAGGCCGGTGCGGAAGGCAGCTCTCAACTCACCTCTTCTTTATGAGCCTAGTACCCTTGCCCCGGGTGTGCCTGCAGGCCATAAGCCAACCACCTAACTCAAAGGAACAACTCTGTAGGGAATTCCTGCTTCGGCTAAAAGAGCCATGCCTCAGGGTGGACGCATTGTGTGGTGTGCATGCGTGAGTGCACAGCAAGTGAGTCCAAAACCATTTTCCTTGTGAGACCCAGGCCCCGCAAGAAGCCAGAACACGACTCCCCACTGGCTCCATGAAACTAGCACTGCGGCCCCACTTTTGAATGGAAGTCTAATAGCTAGCTTTCTAACTCGAAGAAACAACACTGCAGAGAAACCGTGCTTTAGCTACCGTCGACCTCTCTGTGGGCGAAGCAGTTTAGGGTGTACTGTGGCTGAGAGCCTGGGGACGGTTTCAATATCGTAATATCGGGGGAGAGACAGGCCGGTACAGAAGGCAGCTCTCAACCCACATCATGGTTATGGGGCTAGTACCGTTGCCCAGGGTGTGTGTGCAGGCTTAAACACAGCCACCTAACTCGAAGGAAAACCTCGGTTGAGAGCCTGTGCTGCAGGTAAAACAGCTGCTCCTGAGGGTGGCAGCATTTTGTTGTGTGCGTGCGTGAGAGCACTGCAAGGGAGTCCAGACCCATTTTCCGTGTGGGACTCAGGCCCCGGCAGAAGACAGAACACGACTCCCCACTTGTTTCATGAAGCTAGCACTGCGGCCCCACTTTTGCATGGAAGTCTAATAGCAAGCGTTCTTTATTATTATTATTATGAAATGTTTTTATTGTTACGTTAATCCCCATACATTACATCATTAGTTTTAGATATAGTGTTCCATGATTCCTTGTTTGTGCATAACACCCAGTGCTCCATGCAGATCGTGCCCTGCTCAATACCCATCACCAGGCTAACCCATCCTCCCACCCCCCTCCCCTCTAGAACCCTCAGTTTGTTTTTCAGAGTCCATCGTCTCTCATGGTTCTTCTCCCCCTCCGATTTTCCCCCCTTCATTCTTCCCCTCCTGCTACATTCTTCTTCTTCTTTTGTTCTTTCTTAACATATATTGCATTATTGGTTTCAGAGGTACAGATCTGAGATTCAACAGTCTTGCACAATTCACAGCGCTTACCAGAACACATACCCTCCCCGGTGTCCAACACCCAGTGACCCCATCCCTCCCACCCCAGCCCCCACTCCAGCAACCCTCAGTTTGTTTCCTGAGATTAAGAATTCCTCATATCAGTGAGGTCATATGATGCATGTCTTTCTCTGTTTGACTTATTTCGCTCAGCATGATACCCTCCAGTTCCATCCACGTCGTTGCAGATGGCAAGATCTCATTCCTTTTGATGGCTGCAAAATATTCCATTTTATATATATATACCCCCTCTTCTTTATCCATTCATCTGTTGGTGGACATCTTGGCTCTTTCCACAGTTTGGCTATTGTGGACATTAATAGCAAGCGTTCTAACTCGGAGAAACAACACTGAAGAGAAACCGTGCTTTAGCTACCGACGACCTCTGTGTGGGAGAAAGCAGTTTAGGGTGTACGGTGGGTGAGAGCCTGGGGACGGGTTCCGTTTCCTAAAATCGAGGGAGAGACAGGCCGGAGAGAAGGCAGCTCTCAACTCACACCATGGTTATGGGGCTAGTACCGTTGCCCCAGGTGTGTGTGCAGGCTTCACGAAAACCGCCTAACTCGAAGGAAAAACTCGCTGGAGAATCCATGCTTCAGCTAAAAGAGCCGCTCTGGAAGGTGGAAGCATTATGTTGTGTGCGTGCATGAGAGCCCTGCAACGGAGTCCAAAGCTTTTTGTGAGTGAGCCTGAGGCCCCAGCAGAAGGCAGAACACGACTCCCCATGTGTTTCATCACGCTAGCACGGCAGCCCCACTTTTGCATGGAAGTCTAACAGCTAGTGTTCTCACTCGAAGAAACAACACTGTAGAGAAACCCTGCTTTAGCTACCGTCGACCTCTAGATGGAGGAAGTATTACACGGACTACCGTGGCTGAGAGCCTGGGGAACGGGTTCCATACGTGAAACCAAGGGAGAAATAGGTCCGGGCAGAAGGCACCTCTGGACTCAGCTCTTGCTACCTGAAGCTAACACTACTGCTCCATGTGTGCTTGGAATGCTATGTGCTCCACAGTGACTGGGAAGAAACAAGCCTGTAAAGAATCCCAGCTGCAGCTCACTCGCCTACCAGGCTCCTAACACCAAGAATCAATGCTGTGGCGTTACTGCGCTTGAGCTAACATTGCCGTTCCTGAAGCCGCAGGAGTTGTATAGTGCTCGTGTATGAGAGACCGGGGAAAGGGTCCCAGACGTGAAATGGAGTGAGAAACAGGCCGGTGCGGAAGGCAGCTCTCAACTCACCTCTTCTTTATGAGCCTAGTACCCTTGCCCCGGGTGTGCCTGCAGGCCATAAGCCAACCACCTAACTCAAAGGAACAACTCTGTAGGGAATTCCTGCTTCGGCTAAAAGAGCCATGCCTCAGGGTGGACGCATTGTGTGGTGTGCATGCGTGAGTGCACAGCAAGTGAGTCCAAAACCATTTTCCTTGTGAGACCCAGGCCCCGCAAGAAGCCAGAACACGACTCCCCACTGGCTCCATGAAACTAGCACTGCGGCCCCACTTTTGAATGGAAGTCTAATAGCTAGCTTTCTAACTCGAAGAAACAACACTGCAGAGAAACCGTGCTTTAGCTACCGTCGACCTCTCTGTGGGCGAAGCAGTTTAGGGTGTACTGTGGCTGAGAGCCTGGGGACGGTTTCAATATCGTAATATCGGGGGAGAGACAGGCCGGTACAGAAGGCAGCTCTCAACCCACATCATGGTTATGGGGCTAGTACCGTTGCCCAGGGTGTGTGTGCAGGCTTAAACGAAGCCACCTAACTCGAAGGAAAAACTCGGTTGAGAGCCTGTGCTGCAGGTAAAACAGCTGCTCCTGAGGGTGGCAGCATTTTGTTGTGTGCGTGCGTGAGAGCCCTGCAAGGGAGTCCAGACCCATTTTCCGTGTGGGACTCAGGCCCCGGCAGAAGACAGAACACGACTCCCCACTTGTTTCATGAAGCTAGCACTGCGGCCCCACTTTTGCATGGAAGTCTAATAGCAAGCGTTCTTTTTTATTATTATTATGAAATGTTTTTATTGTTATGTTAATCCCCATACATTACATCATTAGTTTTAGATATAGTGTTCCATGATTCCTTGTTTGTGCATAACACCCAGTGCTCCATGCAGATCGTGCCCTGCTCAATCCCCATCACCAGGCTAACCCATCCTCCCACCCCCCTCCCCTCTAGAACCCTCAGTTTGTTTTTCAGAGTCCATCGTCTCTCATGGTTCTTCTCCCCCTCCGATTTTCCCCCCTTCATTCTTCCCCTCCTGCTACATTCTTCTTCTTCTTTTGTTCTTTCTTAACATATATTGCATTATTGGTTTCAGAGGTACAGATCTGAGATTCAACAGTCTTGCACAATTCACAGCGCTTACCAGAACACATACCCTCCCCGGTGTCCAACACCCAGTGACCCCATCCCTCCCACCCCAGCCCCCACTCCAGCAACCCTCAGTTTGTTTCCTGAGATTAAGAATTCCTCATATCAGTGAGGTCATATGATGCATGTCTTTCTCTGTTTGACTTATTTCGCTCAGCATGATACCCTCCAGTTCCATCCACGTCGTTGCAGATGGCAAGATCTCATTCCTTTTGATGGCTGCAAAATATTCCATTGTATATATATATATACCCCCTCTTCTTTATCCATTCATCTGTTGGTGGACATCTTGGCTCTTTCCACAGTTTGGCTATTGTGGACATTAATAGCAAGCGTTCTAACTCGGAGAAACAACACTGAAGAGAAACCGTGCTTTAGCTACCGACGACCTCTGTGTGGGAGGAAGCAGTTTAGGGTGTACGGTGGGTGAGAGCCTGGGGACGGGTTCCGTTTCCTAAAATCGAGGGAGAGACAGGCCGGAGAGAAGGCAGCTCTCAACTCACACCATGGTTATGGGGCTAGTACCGTTGCCCCGGGTGTGTGTGCAGGCTTCACGAAAACCGCCTAACTCGAAGGAAAAACTCGCTGGAGAATCCATGCTTCAGCTAAAAGAGCCGCTCTTGAAGGTGGAAGCCTTATGTTGTGTGCGTGCATGAGAGCCCTGCAACGGAGTCCAAAGCTTTTTGTGAGTGAGCCTCAGGCCCCAGCAGAAGGCAGAACACGACTCCCCATGTGTTTCATCACGCTAGCACGGCAGCCCCACTTTTGCATGGAAGTCTAACAGCTAGTGTTCTCACTCGAAGAAACAACACTGTAGAGAAACCCTGCTTTAGCTACCGTCGACCTCTAGATGGAGGAAGTATTACACGGACTACCGTGGCTGAGAGCCTGGGGAACGGGTTCCATACGTGAAACCAAGGGAGAAATAGGTCCGGGCAGAAGGCACCTCTGGACTCAGCTCTTACTACCTGAAGCTAACACTACTGCTCCATGTGTGCTTGGAATGCTATGTGCTCCACACTGACTGGGAAGAAACAAGCCTGTAAAGAATCCCAGCTGCAGCTCACTCACCTACCAGGCTCCTAACACCAAGAATCAATGCTGTGGCGTTACTGCGCTTGAGCTAACATTGCCGTTCCTGAAGCCGCAGGAGTTGTATAGTGCTCGTGTATGAGAGACCGGGGAAAGGGTCCCAGACGTGAAATGGAGTGAGAAACAGGCCGGTGCGGAAGGCAGCTCTCAACTCACCTCTTGTTTTTGAGGCTAGTACCCTTGCCCCGGGTGTGCCTGCAGGCCATAAGCCAACCACCTAACTCAAAGGAACAACTCTGTAGGGAATTCCTGCTTCGGCTAAAAGAGCCATGCCTCAGGGTGGACGCATTGTGTGGTGTGCATGCGTGAGTGCACAGCAAGTGAGTCCAAAACCATTTTCCTTGTGAGACCCAGGCCCCGCAAGAAGCCAGAACACGACTCCCCACGGGCTCCATGAAACTAGTACTGCGGCCCCACTTTTGAATGGAAGTCTAATAGCTAGCTTTCTAACTCGAAGAAACAACACTGCAGAGAAACCGTGCTTTAGCTACCGTCGACCTCTCTGTGGGCGAATCAGTTTAGGGTGTACTGTGGCTGAGAGCCTGGGGACGGTTTCAATATCGTAATATCGGGGGAGAGACAGGCCGGTACAGAAGGCAGCTCTCAACCCACATCATGTTTATGGGGCTAGTACCGTTGCCCAGGGTGTGTGTGCAGGCTTAAACGAAGCCACCTAACTCGAAGGAAAAACTCGGTTGAGAGCCTGTGCTGCAGGTAAAACAGCTGCTCCTGAGGGTGGCAGCATTTTGTTGTGTGCGTGCGTGAGAGCCCTGCAAGGGAGTCCAGACCCATTTTCCGTGTGCGACTCAGGCCCCGGCAGAAGACAGAACACGACTCCCCACTTGTTTCATGAAGCTAGCACTGCGGCCCCACTTTTGCATGGAAGTCTAATAGCAAGCGTTCTTTTTTATTATTATTATGAAATGTTTTTATTGTTATGTTAATCCCCATACATTACATCATTAGTTTTAGATATAGTGTTCCATGATTCCTTGTTTGTGCATAACACCCAGTGCTCCATGCAGATCGTGCCCTGCTCAATACCCATCACCAGGCTAACCCATCCTCCCACCCCCCTCCCCTCTAGAACCCTCAGTTTGTTTTTCAGAGTCCATCGTCTCTCATGGTTCTTCTCCCCCTCCGATTTTCCCCCCTTCATTCTTCCCCTCCTGCTACATTCTTCTTCTTCTTTTGTTCTTTCTTAACATATATTGCATTATTGGTTTCAGAGGTACAGATCTGAGATTCAACAGTCTTGCACAATTCACAGCGCTTACCAGAACACATACCCTCCCCGGTGTCCAACACCCAGTGACCCCATCCCTCCCACCCCAGCCCCCACTCCAGCAACCCTCAGTTTGTTTCCTGAGATTAAGAATTCCTCATATCAGTGAGGTCATATGATGCATGTCTTTCTCTGTTTGACTTATTTCGCTCAGCATGATACCCTCCAGTTCCATCCACGTCGTTGCAGATGGCAAGATCTCATTCCTTTTGATGGCTGCAAAATATTCCATTGTATATATATATACCCCCTCTTCTTTATCCATTCATCTGTTGGTGGACATCTTGGCTCTTTCCACAGTTTGGCTATTGTGGACATTAATAGCAAGCGTTCTAACTCGGAGAAACAACACTGAAGAGAAACCGTGCTTTAGCTACCGACGACCTCTGTGTGGGAGGAAGCAGTTTAGGGTGTACGGTGGGTGAGAGCCTGGGGACGGGTTCCGTTTCCTAAAATCGAGGGAGAGACAGGCCGGAGAGAAGGCAGCTCTCAACTCACACCATGGTTATGGGGCTAGTACCGTTGCCCCGGGTGTGTGTGCAGGCTTCACGAAAACCGCCTAACTCGAAGGAAAAACTCGCTGGAGAATCCATGCTTCAGCTAAAAGAGCCGCTCTGGAAGGTGGAAGCATTATGTTGTGTGCGTGCATGAGAGCCCTGCAACGGAGTCCAAAGCTTTTTGTGAGTGAGCCTGAGGCCCCAGCAGAAGGCAGAACACGACTCCCCATGTGTTTCATCACGCTAGCACGGCAGCCCCACTTTTGCATGGAAGTCTAACAGCTAGTGTTCTCACTCGAAGAAACAACACTGTAGAGAAACCCTGCTTTAGCTACCGTCGACCTCTAGATGGAGGAAGTATTACAAGGACTACCGTGGCTGAGAGCCTGGGGAACGGGTTCCATACGTGAAACCAAGGGAGAAATAGGTCCGGGCAGAAGGCACCTCTGGACTCAGCTCTTGCTACCTGAAGCTAATACTACTGCTCCATGTGTGCTTGGAATGCTATGTGCTCCACACTGACTGGGAAGAAACAAGCCTGTAAAGAATCCCAGCTGCAGCTCATTCGCCTACCAGGCTCCTAACACCAAGAATCAATGCTGTGGCGTTACTGCGCTTGAGCTAACATTGCCGTTCCTGAAGCCGCAGGAGTTGTATAGTGCTCGTGTATGAGAGACCGGGGAAAGGGTCCCAGACGTGAAATGGAGTGAGAAACAGGCCGGTGCGGAAGGCAGCTCTCAACTCACCTCTTCTTTATGAGCCTAGTACCCTTGCCCCGGGTGTGCCTGCAGGCCATAAGCCAACCACCTAACTCAAAGGAACAACTCTGTAGGGAATTCCTGCTTCGGCTAAAAGAGCCATGCCTCAGGGTGGACGCATTGTGTGGTGTGCATGCGTGAGTGCACAGCAAGTGAGTCCAAAACCATTTTCCTTGTGAGACCCAGGCCCCGCAAGAAGCCAGAACACGACTCCCCACTGGCTCCATGAAACTAGCACTGCGGCCCCACTTTTGAATGGAAGTCTAATAGCTAGCTTTCTAACTCGAAGAAACAACACTGCAGAGAAACCGTGCTTTAGCTACCGTCGACCTCTCTGTGGGCGAAGCAGTTTAGGGTGTACTGTGGCTGAGAGCCTGGGGACGGTTTCAATATCGTAATATCGGGGGAGAGACAGGCCGGTACAGAAGGCAGCTCTCAACCCACATCATGGTTATGGGGCTAGTACCGTTGCCCAGGGTGTGTGTGCAGGCTTAAACACAGCCACCTAACTCGAAGGAAAACCTCGGTTGAGAGCCTGTGCTGCAGGTAAAACAGCTGCTCCTGAGGGTGGCAGCATTTTGTTGTGTGCGTGCGTGAGAGCACTGCAAGGGAGTCCAGACCCATTTTCCGTGTGGGACTCAGGCCCCGGCAGAAGACAGAACACGACTCCCCACTTGTTTCATGAAGCTAGCACTGCGGCCCCACTTTTGCATGGAAGTCTAATAGCAAGCGTTCTTTTTTATTATTATTATGAAATGTTTTTATTGTTATGTTAATCCCCATACATTACATCATTAGTTTTAGATATAGTGTTCCATGATTCCTTGTTTGTGCATAACACCCAGTGCTCCATGCAGATCGTGCCCTGCTCAATACCCATCACCAGGCTAACCCATCCTCCCACCCCCCTCCCCTCTAGAACCCTCAGTTTGTTTTTCAGAGTCCATCGTCTCTCATGGTTCTTCTCCCCCTCCGATTTTCCCCCCTTCATTCTTCCCCTCCTGCTACATTCTTCTTCTTCTTTTGTTCTTTCTTAACATATATTGCATTATTGGTTTCAGAGGTACAGATCTGAGATTCAACAGTCTTGCACAATTCACAGCGCTTACCAGAACACATACCCTCCCCGGTGTCCAACACCCAGTGACCCCATCCCTCCCACCCCAGCCCCCACTCCAGCAACCCTCAGTTTGTTTCCTGAGATTAAGAATTCCTCATATCAGTGAGGTCATATGATGCATGTCTTTCTCTGTTTGACTTATTTCGCTCAGCATGATACCCTCCAGTTCCATCCACGTCGTTGCAGATGGCAAGATCTCATTCCTTTTGATGGCTGCAAAATATTCCATTGTATATATATATACCCCCTCTTCTTTATCCATTCATCTGTTGGTGGACATCTTGGCTCTTTCCACAGTTTGGCTATTGTGGACATTAATAGCAAGCGTTCTAACTCGGAGAAACAACACTGAAGAGAAACCGTGCTTTAGCTACCGACGACCTCTGTGTGGGAGGAAGCAGTTTAGGGTGTACGGTGGGTGAGAGCCTGGGGACGGGTTCCGTTTCCTAAAATCGAGGGAGAGACAGGCCGGAGAGAAGGCAGCTCTCAACTCACACCATGGTTATGGGGCTAGTACCGTTGCCCCGGGTGTGTGTGCAGGCTTCACGAAAACCGCCTAACTCGAAGGAAAAACTCGCTGGAGAATCCATGCTTCAGCTAAAAGAGCCGCTCTGGAAGGTGGAAGCATTATGTTGTGTGCGTGCATGAGAGCCCTGCAACGGAGTCCAAAGCTTTTTGTGAGTGAGCCTGAGGCCCCAGCAGAAGGCAGAACACGACTCCCCATGTGTTTCATCACGCTAGCACGGCAGCCCCACTTTTGCATGGAAGTCTAACAGCTAGTGTTCTCACTCGAAGAAACAACACTGTAGAGAAACCCTGCTTTAGCTACCGTCGACCTCTAGATGGAGGAAGTATTACAAGGACTACCGTGGCTGAGAGCCTGGGGAACGGGTTCCATACGTGAAACCAAGGGAGAAATAGGTCCGGGCAGAAGGCACCTCTGGACTCAGCTCTTGCTACCTGAAGCTAATACTACTGCTCCATGTGTGCTTGGAATGCTATGTGCTCCACACTGACTGGGAAGAAACAAGCCTGTAAAGAATCCCAGCTGCAGCTCATTCGCCTACCAGGCTCCTAACACCAAGAATCAATGCTGTGGCGTTACTGCGCTTGAGCTAACATTGCCGTTCCTGAAGCCGCAGGAGTTGTATAGTGCTCGTGTATGAGAGACCGGGGAAAGGGTCCCAGACGTGAAATGGAGTGAGAAACAGGCCGGTGCGGAAGGCAGCTCTCAACTCACCTCTTCTTTATGAGCCTAGTACCCTTGCCCCGGGTGTGCCTGCAGGCCATAAGCCAACCACCTAACTCAAAGGAACAACTCTGTAGGGAATTCCTGCTTCGGCTAAAAGAGCCATGCCTCAGGGTGGACGCATTGTGTGGTGTGCATGCGTGAGTGCACAGCAAGTGAGTCCAAAACCATTTTCCTTGTGAGACCCAGGCCCCGCAAGAAGCCAGAACACGACTCCCCACTGGCTCCATGAAACTAGCACTGCGGCCCCACTTTTGAATGGAAGTCTAATAGCTAGCTTTCTAACTCGAAGAAACAACACTGCAGAGAAACCGTGCTTTAGCTACCGTCGACCTCTCTGTGGGCGAAGCAGTTTAGGGTGTACTGTGGCTGAGAGCCTGGGGACGGTTTCAATATCGTAATATCGGGGGAGAGACAGGCCGGTACAGAAGGCAGCTCTCAACCCACATCATGGTTATGGGGCTAGTACCGTTGCCCAGGGTGTGTGTGCAGGCTTAAACACAGCCACCTAACTCGAAGGAAAACCTCGGTTGAGAGCCTGTGCTGCAGGTAAAACAGCTGCTCCTGAGGGTGGCAGCATTTTGTTGTGTGCGTGCGTGAGAGCACTGCAAGGGAGTCCAGACCCATTTTCCGTGTGGGACTCAGGCCCCGGCAGAAGACAGAACACGACTCCCCACTTGTTTCATGAAGCTAGCACTGCGGCCCCACTTTTGCATGGAAGTCTAATAGCAAGCGTTCTTTATTATTATTATTATGAAATGTTTTTATTGTTACGTTAATCCCCATACATTACATCATTAGTTTTAGATATAGTGTTCCATGATTCCTTGTTTGTGCATAACACCCAGTGCTCCATGCAGATCGTGCCCTGCTCAATACCCATCACCAGGCTAACCCATCCTCCCACCCCCCTCCCCTCTAGAACCCTCAGTTTGTTTTTCAGAGTCCATCGTCTCTCATGGTTCTTCTCCCCCTCCGATTTTCCCCCCTTCATTCTTCCCCTCCTGCTACATTCTTCTTCTTCTTTTGTTCTTTCTTAACATATATTGCATTATTGGTTTCAGAGGTACAGATCTGAGATTCAACAGTCTTGCACAATTCACAGCGCTTACCAGAACACATACCCTCCCCGGTGTCCAACACCCAGTGACCCCATCCCTCCCACCCCAGCCCCCACTCCAGCAACCCTCAGTTTGTTTCCTGAGATTAAGAATTCCTCATATCAGTGAGGTCATATGATGCATGTCTTTCTCTGTTTGACTTATTTCGCTCAGCATGATACCCTCCAGTTCCATCCACGTCGTTGCAGATGGCAAGATCTCATTCCTTTTGATGGCTGCAAAATATTCCATTTTATATATATATACCCCCTCTTCTTTATCCATTCATCTGTTGGTGGACATCTTGGCTCTTTCCACAGTTTGGCTATTGTGGACATTAATAGCAAGCGTTCTAACTCGGAGAAACAACACTGAAGAGAAACCGTGCTTTAGCTACCGACGACCTCTGTGTGGGAGAAAGCAGTTTAGGGTGTACGGTGGGTGAGAGCCTGGGGACGGGTTCCGTTTCCTAAAATCGAGGGAGAGACAGGCCGGAGAGAAGGCAGCTCTCAACTCACACCATGGTTATGGGGCTAGTACCGTTGCCCCAGGTGTGTGTGCAGGCTTCACGAAAACCGCCTAACTCGAAGGAAAAACTCGCTGGAGAATCCATGCTTCAGCTAAAAGAGCCGCTCTGGAAGGTGGAAGCATTATGTTGTGTGCGTGCATGAGAGCCCTGCAACGGAGTCCAAAGCTTTTTGTGAGTGAGCCTGAGGCCCCAGCAGAAGGCAGAACACGACTCCCCATGTGTTTCATCACGCTAGCACGGCAGCCCCACTTTTGCATGGAAGTCTAACAGCTAGTGTTCTCACTCGAAGAAACAACACTGTAGAGAAACCCTGCTTTAGCTACCGTCGACCTCTAGATGGAGGAAGTATTACACGGACTACCGTGGCTGAGAGCCTGGGGAACGGGTTCCATACGTGAAACCAAGGGAGAAATAGGTCCGGGCAGAAGGCACCTCTGGACTCAGCTCTTGCTACCTGAAGCTAACACTACTGCTCCATGTGTGCTTGGAATGCTATGTGCTCCACAGTGACTGGGAAGAAACAAGCCTGTAAAGAATCCCAGCTGCAGCTCACTCGCCTACCAGGCTCCTAACACCAAGAATCAATGCTGTGGCTTTACTGCGCTTGAGCTAACATTGCCGTTCCTGAAGCCGCAGGAGTTGTATAGTGCTCGTGTATGAGAGACCGGGGAAAGGGTCCCAGACGTGAAATGGAGTGAGAAACAGGCCGGTGCGGAAGGCAGCTCTCAACTCACCTCTTCTTTATGAGCCTAGTACCCTTGCCCCGGGTGTGCCTGCAGGCCATAAGCCAACCACCTAACTCAAAGGAACAACTCTGTAGGGAATTCCTGCTTCGGCTAAAAGAGCCATGCCTCAGGGTGGACGCATTGTGTGGTGTGCATGCGTGAGTGCACAGCAAGTGAGTCCAAAACCATTTTCCTTGTGAGACCCAGGCCCCGCAAGAAGCCAGAACACGACTCCCCACTGGCTCCATGAAACTAGTACTGCGGCCCCACTTTTGAATGGAAGTCTAATAGCTAGCTTTCTAACTCGAAGAAACAACACTGCAGAGAAACCGTGCTTTAGCTACCGTCGACCTCTCTGTGGGCGAAGCAGTTTAGGGTGTACTGTGGCTGAGAGCCTGGGGACGGTTTCAATATCGTAATATCGGGGGAGAGACAGGCCGGTACAGAAGGCAGCTCTCAACCCACATCATGGTTATGGGGCTAGTACCGTTGCCCAGGGTGTGTGTGCAGGCTTAAACGAAGCCACCTAACTCGAAGGAAAAACTCGGTTGAGAGCCTGTGCTGCAGGTAAAACAGCTGCTCCTGAGGGTGGCAGCATTTTGTTGTGTGCGTGCGTGAGAGCCCTGCAAGGGAGTCCAGACCCATTTTCCGTGTGGGACTCAGGCCCCGGCAGAAGACAGAACACGACTCCCCACTTGTTTCATGAAGCTAGCACTGCGGCCCCACTTTTGCATGGAAGTCTAATAGCAAGCGTTCTTTTTTATTATTATTATGAAATGTTTTTATTGTTATGTTAATCCCCATACATTACATCATTAGTTTTAGATATAGTGTTCCATGATTCCTTGTTTGTGCATAACACCCAGTGCTCCATGCAGATCGTGCCCTGCTCAATCCCCATCACCAGGCTAACCCATCCTCCCACCCCCCTCCCCTCTAGAACCCTCAGTTTGTTTTTCAGAGTCCATCGTCTCTCATGGTTCTTCTCCCCCTCCGATTTTCCCCCCTTCATTCTTCCCCTCCTGCTACATTCTTCTTCTTCTTTTGTTCTTTCTTAACATATATTGCATTATTGGTTTCAGAGGTACAGATCTGAGATTCAACAGTCTTGCACAATTCACAGCGCTTACCAGAACACATACCCTCCCCGGTGTCCAACACCCAGTGACCCCATCCCTCCCACCCCAGCCCCCACTCCAGCAACCCTCAGTTTGTTTCCTGAGATTAAGAATTCCTCATATCAGTGAGGTCATATGATGCATGTCTTTCTCTGTTTGACTTATTTCGCTCAGCATGATACCCTCCAGTTCCATCCACGTCGTTGCAGATGGCAAGATCTCATTCCTTTTGATGGCTGCAAAATATTCCATTGTATATATATATATACCCCCTCTTCTTTATCCATTCATCTGTTGGTGGACATCTTGGCTCTTTCCACAGTTTGGCTATTGTGGACATTAATAGCAAGCGTTCTAACTCGGAGAAACAACACTGAAGAGAAACCGTGCTTTAGCTACCGACGACCTCTGTGTGGGAGGAAGCAGTTTAGGGTGTACGGTGGGTGAGAGCCTGGGGACGGGTTCCGTTTCCTAAAATCGAGGGAGAGACAGGCCGGAGAGAAGGCAGCTCTCAACTCACACCATGGTTATGGGGCTAGTACCGTTGCCCCGGGTGTGTGTGCAGGCTTCACGAAAACCGCCTAACTCGAAGGAAAAACTCGCTGGAGAATCCATGCTTCAGCTAAAAGAGCCGCTCTTGAAGGTGGAAGCCTTATGTTGTGTGCGTGCATGAGAGCCCTGCAACGGAGTCCAAAGCTTTTTGTGAGTGAGCCTCAGGCCCCAGCAGAAGGCAGAACACGACTCCCCATGTGTTTCATCACGCTAGCACGGCAGCCCCACTTTTGCATGGAAGTCTAACAGCTAGTGTTCTCACTCGAAGAAACAACACTGTAGAGAAACCCTGCTTTAGCTACCGTCGACCTCTAGATGGAGGAAGTATTACACGGACTACCGTGGCTGAGAGCCTGGGGAACGGGTTCCATACGTGAAACCAAGGGAGAAATAGGTCCGGGCAGAAGGCACCTCTGGACTCAGCTCTTACTACCTGAAGCTAACACTACTGCTCCATGTGTGCTTGGAATGCTATGTGCTCCACACTGACTGGGAAGAAACAAGCCTGTAAAGAATCCCAGCTGCAGCTCACTCGCCTACCAGGCTCCTAACAACAAGAATCAATGCTGTGGCGTTACTGCGCTTGAGCTAACATTGCCGTTCCTGAAGCCGCAGGAGTTGTATAGTGCTCGTGTATGAGAGACCGGGGAAAGGGTCCCAGACGTGAAATGGAGTGAGAAACAGGCCGGTGCGGAAGGCAGCTCTCAACTCACCTCTTGTTTTTGAGGCTAGTACCCTTGCCCCGGGTGTGCCTGCAGGCCATAAGCCAACCACCTAACTCAAAGGAACAACTCTGTAGGGAATTCCTGCTTCGGCTAAAAGAGCCATGCCTCAGGGTGGACGCATTGTGTGGTGTGCATGCGTGAGTGCACAGCAAGTGAGTCCAAAACCATTTTCCTTGTGAGACCCAGGCCCCGCAAGAAGCCAGAACACGACTCCCCACGGGCTCCATGAAACTAGCACTGCGGCCCCACTTTTGAATGGAAGTCTAATAGCTAGCTTTCTAACTCGAAGAAACAACACTGCAGAGAAACCGTGCTTTAGCTACCGTCGACCTCTCTGTGGGCGAAGCAGTTTAGGGTGTACTGTGGCTGAGAGCCTGGGGACGGTTTCAATATCGTAATATCGGGGGAGAGACAGGCCGGTACAGAAGGCAGCTCTCAACCCACATCATGGTTATGGGGCTAGTACCGTTGCCCAGGGTGTGTGTGCAGGCTTAAACGAAGCCACCTAACTCGAAGGAAAAACTCGGTTGAGAGCCTGTGCTGCAGGTAAAACAGCTGCTCCTGAGGGTGGCAGCATTTTGTTGTGTGCGTGCGTGAGAGCCCTGCAAGGGAGTCCAGACCCATTTTCCGTGTGGGACTCAGGCCCCGGCAGAAGACAGAACACGACTCCCCACTTGTTTCATGAAGCTAGCACTGCGGCCCCACTTTTGCATGGAAGTCTAATAGCAAGCGTTCTTTTTTATTATTATTATGAAATGTTTTTATTGTTATGTTAATCCCCATACATTACATCATTAGTTTTAGATATAGTGTTCCATGATTCCTTGTTTGTGCATAACACCCAGTGCTCCATGCAGATCGTGCCCTGCTCAATACCCATCACCAGGCTAACCCATCCTCCCACCCCCCTCCCCTCTAGAACCCTCAGTTTGTTTTTCAGAGTCCATCGTCTCTCATGGTTCTTCTCCCCCTCCGATTTTCCCCCCTTCATTCTTCCCCTCCTGCTACATTCTTCTTCTTCTTTTGTTCTTTCTTAACATATATTGCATTATTGGTTTCAGAGGTACAGATCTGAGATTCAACAGTCTTGCACAATTCACAGCGCTTACCAGAACACATACCCTCCCCGGTGTCCAACACCCAGTGACCCCATCCCTCCCACCCCAGCCCCCACTCCAGCAACCCTCAGTTTGTTTCCTGAGATTAAGAATTCCTCATATCAGTGAGGTCATATGATGCATGTCTTTCTCTGTTTGACTTATTTCGCTCAGCATGATACCCTCCAGTTCCATCCACGTCGTTGCAGATGGCAAGATCTCATTCCTTTTGATGGCTGCAAAATATTCCATTGTATATATATATACCCCCTCTTCTTTATCCATTCATCTGTTGGTGGACATCTTGGCTCTTTCCACAGTTTGGCTATAGTGGACATTAATAGCAAGCGTTCTAACTCGGAGAAACAACACTGAAGAGAAACCGTGCTTTAGCTACCGACGACCTCTGTGTGGGAGGAAGCAGTTTAGGGTGTACGGTGGGTGAGAGCCTGGGGACGGGTTCCGTTTCCTAAAATCGAGGGAGAGACAGGCCGGAGAGAAGGCAGCTCTCAACTCACACCATGGTTATGGGGCTAGTACCGTTGCCCCGGGTGTGTGTGCAGGCTTCACGAAAACCGCCTAACTCGAAGGAAAAACTCGCTGGAGAATCCATGCTTCAGCTAAAAGAGCCGCTCTGGAAGGTGGAAGCATTATGTTGTGTGCGTGCATGAGAGCCCTGCAACGGAGTCCAAAGCTTTTTGTGAGTGAGCCTGAGGCCCCAGCAGAAGGCAGAACACGACTCCCCATGTGTTTCATCACGCTAGCACGGCAGCCCCACTTTTGCATGGAAGTCTAACAGCTAGTGTTCTCACTCGAAGAAACAACACTGTAGAGAAACCCTGCTTTAGCTACCGTCGACCTCTAGATGGAGGAAGTATTACACGGACTACCGTGGCTGAGAGCCTGGGGAACGGGTTCCATACGTGAAACCAAGGGAGAAATAGGTCCGGGCAGAAGGCACCTCTGGACTCAGCTCTTGCTACCTGAAGCTAATACTACTGCTCCATGTGTGCTTGGAATGCTATGTGCTCCACACTGACTGGGAAGAAACAAGCCTGTAAAGAATCCCAGCTGCAGCTCATTCGCCTACCAGGCTCCTAACACCAAGAATCAATGCTGTGGCGTTACTGCGCTTGAGCTAACATTGCCGTTCCTGAAGCCGCAGGAGTTGTATAGTGCTCGTGTATGAGAGACCGGGGAAAGGGTCCCAGACGTGAAATGGAGTGAGAAACAGGCCGGTGCGGAAGGCAGCTCTCAACTCACCTCTTCTTTATGAGCCTAGTACCCTTGCCCCGGGTGTGCCTGCAGGCCATAAGCCAACCACCTAACTCAAAGGAACAACTCTGTAGGGAATTCCTGCTTCGGCTAAAAGAGCCATGCCTCAGGGTGGACGCATTGTGTGGTGTGCATGCGTGAGTGCACAGCAAGTGAGTCCAAAACCATTTTCCTTGTGAGACCCAGGCCCCGCAAGAAGCCAGAACACGACTCCCCACTGGCTCCATGAAACTAGCACTGCGGCCCCACTTTTGAATGGAAGTCTAATAGCTAGCTTTCTAACTCGAAGAAACAACACTGCAGAGAAACCGTGCTTTAGCTACCGTCGACCTCTCTGTGGGCGAAGCAGTTTAGGGTGTACTGTGGCTGAGAGCCTGGGGACGGTTTCAATATCGTAATATCGGGGGAGAGACAGGCCGGTACAGAAGGCAGCTCTCAACCCACATCATGGTTATGGGGCTAGTACCGTTGCCCAGGGTGTGTGTGCAGGCTTAAACACAGCCACCTAACTCGAAGGAAAACCTCGGTTGAGAGCCTGTGCTGCAGGTAAAACAGCTGCTCCTGAGGGTGGCAGCATTTTGTTGTGTGCGTGCGTGAGAGCACTGCAAGGGAGTCCAGACCCATTTTCCGTGTGGGACTCAGGCCCCGGCAGAAGACAGAACACGACTCCCCACTTGTTTCATGAAGCTAGCACTGCGGCCCCACTTTTGCATGGAAGTCTAATAGCAAGCGTTCTTTATTATTATTATTATGAAATGTTTTTATTGTTATGTTAATCCCCATACATTACATCATTAGTTTTAGATATAGTGTTCCATGATTCCTTGTTTGTGCATAACACCCAGTGCTCCATGCAGATCGTGCCCTGCTCAATACCCATCACCAGGCTAACCCATCCTCCCACCCCCCTCCCCTCTAGAACCCTCAGTTTGTTTTTCAGAGTCCATCGTCTCTCATGGTTCTTCTCCCCCTCCGATTTTCCCCCCTTCATTCTTCCCCTCCTGCTACATTCTTCTTCTTCTTTTGTTCTTTCTTAACATATATTGCATTATTGGTTTCAGAGGTACAGATCTGAGATTCAACAGTCTTGCACAATTCACAGCGCTTACCAGAACACATACCCTCCCCGGTGTCCAACACCCAGTGACCCCATCCCTCCCACCCCAGCCCCCACTCCAGCAACCCTCAGTTTGTTTCCTGAGATTAAGAATTCCTCATATCAGTGAGGTCATATGATGCATGTCTTTCTCTGTTTGACTTATTTCGCTCAGCATGATACCCTCCAGTTCCATCCACGTCGTTGCAGATGGCAAGATCTCATTCCTTTTGATGGCTGCAAAATATTCCATTTTATATATATATACCCCCTCTTCTTTATCCATTCATCTGTTGGTGGACATCTTGGCTCTTTCCACAGTTTGGCTATTGTGGACATTAATAGCAAGCGTTCTAACTCGGAGAAACAACACTGAAGAGAAACCGTGCTTTAGCTACCGACGACCTCTGTGTGGGAGAAAGCAGTTTAGGGTGTACGGTGGGTGAGAGCCTGGGGACGGGTTCCGTTTCCTAAAATCGAGGGAGAGACAGGCCGGAGAGAAGGCAGCTCTCAACTCACACCATGGTTATGGGGCTAGTACCGTTGCCCCAGGTGTGTGTGCAGGCTTCACGAAAACCGCCTAACTCGAAGGAAAAACTCGCTGGAGAATCCATGCTTCAGCTAAAAGAGCCGCTCTGGAAGGTGGAAGCATTATGTTGTGTGCGTGCATGAGAGCCCTGCAA
Source organism: Halichoerus grypus (assembly GCF_964656455.1). Taxonomy (NCBI): domain Eukaryota; kingdom Metazoa; phylum Chordata; class Mammalia; order Carnivora; family Phocidae; genus Halichoerus; species Halichoerus grypus. The sequence continues at coordinate 67,756,163 of NC_135722.1, read as the reverse complement.
CGGAGTCCAAAGCTTTTTGTGAGTGAGCCTGAGGCCCCAGCAGAAGGCAGAACACGACTCCCCATGTGTTTCATCACGCTAGCACGGCAGCCCCACTTTTGCATGGAAGTCTAACAGCTAGTGTTCTCACTCGAAGAAACAACACTGTAGAGAAACCCTGCTTTAGCTACCGTCGACCTCTAGATGGAGGAAGTATTACACGGACTACCGTGGCTGAGAGCCTGGGGAACGGGTTCCATACGTGAAACCAAGGGAGAAATAGGTCCGGGCAGAAGGCACCTCTGGACTCAGCTCTTGCTACCTGAAGCTAACACTACTGCTCCATGTGTGCTTGGAATGCTATGTGCTCCACAGTGACTGGGAAGAAACAAGCCTGTAAAGAATCCCAGCTGCAGCTCACTCGCCTACCAGGCTCCTAACACCAAGAATCAATGCTGTGGCGTTACTGCGCTTGAGCTAACATTGCCGTTCCTGAAGCCGCAGGAGTTGTATAGTGCTCGTGTATGAGAGACCGGGGAAAGGGTCCCAGACGTGAAATGGAGTGAGAAACAGGCCGGTGCGGAAGGCAGCTCTCAACTCACCTCTTCTTTATGAGCCTAGTACCCTTGCCCCGGGTGTGCCTGCAGGCCATAAGCCAACCACCTAACTCAAAGGAACAACTCTGTAGGGAATTCCTGCTTCGGCTAAAAGAGCCATGCCTCAGGGTGGACGCATTGTGTGGTGTGCATGCGTGAGTGCACAGCAAGTGAGTCCAAAACCATTTTCCTTGTGAGACCCAGGCCCCGCAAGAAGCCAGAACACGACTCCCCACTGGCTCCATGAAACTAGCACTGCGGCCCCACTTTTGAATGGAAGTCTAATAGCTAGCTTTCTAACTCGAAGAAACAACACTGCAGAGAAACCGTGCTTTAGCTACCGTCGACCTCTCTGTGGGCGAAGCAGTTTAGGGTGTACTGTGGCTGAGAGCCTGGGGACGGTTTCAATATCGTAATATCGGGGGAGAGACAGGCCGGTACAGAAGGCAGCTCTCAACCCACATCATGGTTATGGGGCTAGTACCGTTGCCCAGGGTGTGTGTGCAGGCTTAAACGAAGCCACCTAACTCGAAGGAAAAACTCGGTTGAGAGCCTGTGCTGCAGGTAAAACAGCTGCTCCTGAGGGTGGCAGCATTTTGTTGTGTGCGTGCGTGAGAGCCCTGCAAGGGAGTCCAGACCCATTTTCCGTGTGGGACTCAGGCCCCGGCAGAAGACAGAACACGACTCCCCACTTGTTTCATGAAGCTAGCACTGCGGCCCCACTTTTGCATGGAAGTCTAATAGCAAGCGTTCTTTTTTATTATTATTATGAAATGTTTTTATTGTTATGTTAATCCCCATACATTACATCATTAGTTTTAGATATAGTGTTCCATGATTCCTTGTTTGTGCATAACACCCAGTGCTCCATGCAGATCGTGCCCTGCTCAATACCCATCACCAGGCTAACCCATCCTCCCACCCCCCTCCCCTCTAGAACCCTCAGTTTGTTTTTCAGAGTCCATCGTCTCTCATGGTTCTTCTCCCCCTCCGATTTTCCCCCCTTCATTCTTCCCCTCCTGCTACATTCTTCTTCTTCTTTTGTTCTTTCTTAACATATATTGCATTATTGGTTTCAGAGGTACAGATCTGAGATTCAACAGTCTTGCACAATTCACAGCGCTTACCAGAACACATACCCTCCCCGGTGTCCAACACCCAGTGACCCCATCCCTCCCACCCCAGCCCCCACTCCAGCAACCCTCAGTTTGTTTCCTGAGATTAAGAATTCCTCATATCAGTGAGGTCATATGATGCATGTCTTTCTCTGTTTGACTTATTTCGCTCAGCATGATACCCTCCAGTTCCATCCACGTCGTTGCAGATGGCAAGATCTCATTCCTTTTGATGGCTGCAAAATATTCCATTGTATATATATATATACCCCCTCTTCTTTATCCATTCATCTGTTGGTGGACATCTTGGCTCTTTCCACAGTTTGGCTATTGTGGACATTAATAGCAAGCGTTCTAACTCGGAGAAACAACACTGAAGAGAAACCGTGCTTTAGCTACCGACGACCTCTGTGTGGGAGGAAGCAGTTTAGGGTGTACGGTGGGTGAGAGCCTGGGGACGGGTTCCGTTTCCTAAAATCGAGGGAGAGACAGGCCGGAGAGAAGGCAGCTCTCAACTCACACCATGGTTATGGGGCTAGTACCGTTGCCCCGGGTGTGTGTGCAGGCTTCACGAAAACCGCCTAACTCGAAGGAAAAACTCGCTGGAGAATCCATGCTTCAGCTAAAAGAGCCGCTCTTGAAGGTGGAAGCCTTATGTTGTGTGCGTGCATGAGAGCCCTGCAACGGAGTCCAAAGCTTTTTGTGAGTGAGCCTCAGGCCCCAGCAGAAGGCAGAACACGACTCCCCATGTGTTTCATCACGCTAGCACGGCAGCCCCACTTTTGCATGGAAGTCTAACAGCTAGTGTTCTCACTCGAAGAAACAACACTGTAGAGAAACCCTGCTTTAGCTACCGTCGACCTCTAGATGGAGGAAGTATTACACGGACTACCGTGGCTGAGAGCCTGGGGAACGGGTTCCATACGTGAAACCAAGGGAGAAATAGGTCCGGGCAGAAGGCACCTCTGGACTCAGCTCTTACTACCTGAAGCTAACACTACTGCTCCATGTGTGCTTGGAATGCTATGTGCTCCACACTGACTGGGAAGAAACAAGCCTGTAAAGAATCCCAGCTGCAGCTCACTCGCCTACCAGGCTCCTAACACCAAGAATCAATGCTGTGGCGTTACTGCGCTTGAGCTAACATTGCCGTTCCTGAAGCCGCAGGAGTTGTATAGTGCTCGTGTATGAGAGACCGGGGAAAGGGTCCCAGACGTGAAATGGAGTGAGAAACAGGCCGGTGCGGAAGGCAGCTCTCAACTCACCTCTTGTTTTTGAGGCTAGTACCCTTGCCCCGGGTGTGCCTGCAGGCCATAAGCCAACCACCTAACTCAAAGGAACAACTCTGTAGGGAATTCCTGCTTCGGCTAAAAGAGCCATGCCTCAGGGTGGACGCATTGTGTGGTGTGCATGCGTGAGTGCACAGCAAGTGAGTCCAAAACCATTTTCCTTGTGAGACCCAGGCCCCGCAAGAAGCCAGAACACGACTCCCCACGGGCTCCATGAAACTAGTACTGCGGCCCCACTTTTGAATGGAAGTCTAATAGCTAGCTTTCTAACTCGAAGAAACAACACTGCAGAGAAACCGTGCTTTAGCTACCGTCGACCTCTCTGTGGGCGAATCAGTTTAGGGTGTACTGTGGCTGAGAGCCTGGGGACGGTTTCAATATCGTAATATCGGGGGAGAGACAGGCCGGTACAGAAGGCAGCTCTCAACCCACATCATGTTTATGGGGCTAGTACCGTTGCCCAGGGTGTGTGTGCAGGCTTAAACGAAGCCACCTAACTCGAAGGAAAAACTCGGTTGAGAGCCTGTGCTGCAGGTAAAACAGCTGCTCCTGAGGGTGGCAGCATTTTGTTGTGTGCGTGCGTGAGAGCCCTGCAAGGGAGTCCAGACCCATTTTCCGTGTGCGACTCAGGCCCCGGCAGAAGACAGAACACGACTCCCCACTTGTTTCATGAAGCTAGCACTGCGGCCCCACTTTTGCATGGAAGTCTAATAGCAAGCGTTCTTTTTTATTATTATTATGAAATGTTTTTATTGTTATGTTAATCCCCATACATTACATCATTAGTTTTAGATATAGTGTTCCATGATTCCTTGTTTGTGCATAACACCCAGTGCTCCATGCAGATCGTGCCCTGCTCAATACCCATCACCAGGCTAACCCATCCTCCCACCCCCCTCCCCTCTAGAACCCTCAGTTTGTTTTTCAGAGTCCATCGTCTCTCATGGTTCTTCTCCCCCTCCGATTTTCCCCCCTTCATTCTTCCCCTCCTGCTACATTCTTCTTCTTCTTTTGTTCTTTCTTAACATATATTGCATTATTGGTTTCAGAGGTACAGATCTGAGATTCAACAGTCTTGCACAATTCACAGCGCTTACCAGAACACATACCCTCCCCGGTGTCCAACACCCAGTGACCCCATCCCTCCCACCCCAGCCCCCACTCCAGCAACCCTCAGTTTGTTTCCTGAGATTAAGAATTCCTCATATCAGTGAGGTCATATGATGCATGTCTTTCTCTGTTTGACTTATTTCGCTCAGCATGATACCCTCCAGTTCCATCCACGTCGTTGCAGATGGCAAGATCTCATTCCTTTTGATGGCTGCAAAATATTCCATTGTATATATATATACCCCCTCTTCTTTATCCATTCATCTGTTGGTGGACATCTTGGCTCTTTCCACAGTTTGGCTATTGTGGACATTAATAGCAAGCGTTCTAACTCGGAGAAACAACACTGAAGAGAAACCGTGCTTTAGCTACCGACGACCTCTGTGTGGGAGGAAGCAGTTTAGGGTGTACGGTGGGTGAGAGCCTGGGGACGGGTTCCGTTTCCTAAAATCGAGGGAGAGACAGGCCGGAGAGAAGGCAGCTCTCAACTCACACCATGGTTATGGGGCTAATACCGTTGCCCCGGGTGTGTGTGCAGGCTTCACGAAAACCGCCTAACTCGAAGGAAAAACTCGCTGGAGAATCCATGCTTCAGCTAAAAGAGCCGCTCTGGAAGGTGGAAGCATTATGTTGTGTGCGTGCATGAGAGCCCTGCAACGGAGTCCAAAGCTTTTTGTGAGTGAGCCTGAGGCCCCAGCAGAAGGCAGAACACGACTCCCCATGTGTTTCATCACGCTAGCACGGCAGCCCCACTTTTGCATGGAAGTCTAACAGCTAGTGTTCTCACTCGAAGAAACAACACTGTAGAGAAACCCTGCTTTAGCTACCGTCGACCTCTAGATGGAGGAAGTATTACACGGACTACCGTGGCTGAGAGCCTGGGGAACGGGTTCCATACGTGAAACCAAGGGAGAAATAGGTCCGGGCAGAAGGCACCTCTGGACTCAGCTCTTGCTACCTGAAGCTAATACTACTGCTCCATGTGTGCTTGGAATGCTATGTGCTCCACACTGACTGGGAAGAAACAAGCCTGTAAAGAATCCCAGCTGCAGCTCATTCGCCTACCAGGCTCCTAACACCAAGAATCAATGCTGTGGCGTTACTGCGCTTGAGCTAACATTGCCGTTCCTGAAGCCGCAGGAGTTGTATAGTGCTCGTGTATGAGAGACCGGGGAAAGGGTCCCAGACGTGAAATGGAGTGAGAAACAGGCCGGTGCGGAAGGCAGCTCTCACCTCACCTCTTGTTTATGAGCCTAGTACCCTTGCCCCGGGTGTGCCTGCAGGCCATAAGCCAACCACCTAACTCAAAGGAACAACTCTGTAGGGAATTCCTGCTTCGGCTAAAAGAGCCATGCCTCAGGGTGGACGCATTGTGTGGTGTGCATGCGTGAGTGCACAGCAAGTGAGTCCAAAACCATTTTCCTTGTGAGACCCAGGCCCCGCAAGAAGCCAGAACACGACTCCCCACTGGCTCCATGAAACTAGCACTGCGGCCCCACTTTTGAATGGAAGTCTAATAGCTAGCTTTCTAACTCGAAGAAACAACACTGCAGAGAAACCGTGCTTTAGCTACCGTCGACCTCTCTGTGGGCGAAGCAGTTTAGGGTGTACTGTGGCTGAGAGCCTGGGGACGGTTTCAATATCGTAATATCGGGGGAGAGACAGGCCGGTACAGAAGGCAGCTCTCAACCCACATCATGGTTATGGGGCTAGTACCGTTGCCCAGGGTGTGTGTGCAGGCTTAAACGAAGCCACCTAACTCGAAGGAAAAACTCGGTTGAGAGCCTGTGCTGCAGGTAAAACAGCTGCTCCTGAGGGTGGCAGCATTTTCTTGTGTGCGTGCGTGAGAGCCCTGCAAGGGAGTCCAGACCCATTTTCCGTGTGGGACTCAGGCCCCGGCAGAAGACAGAACACGACTCCCCACTTGTTTCATGAAGCTAGCACTGCGGCCCCACTTTTGCATGGAAGTCTAATAGCAAGCGTTCTTTTTTATTATTATTATGAAATGTTTTTATTGTTATGTTAATCCCCATAAATTACATCATTAGTTTTAGATATAGTGTTCCATGATTCCTTGTTTGTGCATAACACCCAGTGCTCCATGCAGATCGTGCCCTGCTCAATACCCATCACCAGGCTAACCCATCCTCCCACCCCCCTCCCCTCTAGAACCCTGAGTTTGTTTTTCAGAGTCCATCGTCTCTCATGGTTCTTCTCCCCCTCCGATTTTCCCCCCTTCATTCTTCCCCTCCTGCTACATTCTTCTTCTTCTTTTGTTCTTTCTTAACATATATTGCATTATTTGTTTCAGAGGTACAGATCTGAGATTCAACAGTCTTGCACAATTCACAGCGCTTACCAGAACACATACCCTCCCCGGTGTCCAACACCCAGTGACCCCATCCCTCCCACCCCAGCCCCCACTCCAGCAACCCTCAGTTTGTTTCCTGAGATTAAGAATTCCTCATATCAGTGAGGTCATATGATGCATGTCTTTCTCTGTTTGACTTATTTCGCTCAGCATGATACCCTCCAGTTCCATCCACGTCGTTGCAGATGGCAAGATCTCATTCCTTTTGATGGCTGCAAAATATTCCATTGTATATATATATATACCCCCTCTTCTTTATCCATTCATCTGTTGGTGGACATCTTGGCTCTTTCCACAGTTTGGCTATTGTGGACATTAATAGCAAGCGTTCTAACTCGGAGAAACAACACTGAAGAGAAACCGTGCTTTAGCTACCGACGACCTCTGTGTGGGAGGAAGCAGTTTAGGGTGTACGGTGGGTGACAGCCTGGGGACGGGTTCCGTTTCCTAAAATCGAGGGAGAGACAGGCCGGAGAGAAGGCAGCTCTCAACTCACACCATGGTTATGGGGCTAGTACCGTTGCCCCGGGTGTGTGTGCAGGCTTCACGAAAACCGCCTAACTCGAAGGAAAAACTCGCTGGAGAATCCATGCTTCAGCTAAAAGAGCCGCTCTTGAAGGTGGAAGCCTTATGTTGTGTGCGTGCATGAGAGCCCTGCAAGGGAGTCCAAAGCTTTTTGTGAGTGAGCCTCAGGCCCCAGCAGAAGGCAGAACACGACTCCCCATGTGTTTCATCACGCTAGCACGGCAGCCCCACTTTTGCATGGAAGTCTAACAGCTAGTGTTCTCACTCGAAGAAACAACACTGTAGAGAAACCCTGCTTTAGCTACCGTCGACCTCTAGATGGAGGAAGTATTACACGGACTACCGTGGCTGAGAGCCTGGGGAACGGGTTCCATACGTGAAACCAAGGGAGAAATAGGTCCGGGCAGAAGGCACCTCTGGACTCAGCTCTTACTACCTGAAGCTAACACTACTGCTCCATGTGTGCTTGGAATGCTATGTGCTCCACACTGACTGGGAAGAAACAAGCCTGTAAAGAATCCCAGCTGCAGCTCACTCGCCTACCAGGCTCCTAACACCAAGAATCAATGCTGTGGCGTTACTGCGCTTTAGCTAACATTGCCGTTCCTGAAGCCGCAGGAGTTGCATAGTGCTCGTGTATGAGAGACCGGGGAAAGGGTCCCAGACGTGAAATGGAGTGAGAAACAGGCCGGTGCGGAAGGCAGCTCTCAACTCACCTCTTGTTTTTGAGGCTAGTACCCTTGCCCCGGGTGTGCCTGCAGGCCATAAGCCAACCACCTAACTCAAAGGAACAACTCTGTAGGGAATTCCTGCTTCGGCTAAAAGAGCCATGCCTCAGGGTGGACGCATTGTGTGGTGTGCATGCGTGAGTGCACAGCAAGTGAGTCCAAAACCATTTTCCTTGTGAGACCCAGGCCCCGCAAGAAGCCAGAACACGACTCCCCACGGGCTCCATGAAACTAGTACTGCGGCCCCACTTTTGAATGGAAGTCTAATAGCTAGCTTTCTAACTCGAAGAAACAACACTGCAGAGAAACCGTGCTTTAGCTACCGTCGACCTCTCTGTGGGCGAATCAGTTTAGGGTGTACTGTGGCTGAGAGCCTGGGGACGGTTTCAATATCGTAATATCGGGGGAGAGACAGGCCGGTACAGAAGGCAGCTCTCAACCCACATCATGTTTATGGGGCTAGTACCGTTGCCCAGGGTGTGTGTGCAGGCTTAAACGAAGCCACCTAACTCGAAGGAAAAACTCGGTTGAGAGCCTGTGCTGCAGGTAAAACAGCTGCTCCTGAGGGTGGCAGCATTTTGTTGTGTGCGTGCGTGAGAGCCCTGCAAGGGAGTCCAGACCCATTTTCCGTGTGGGACTCAGGCCCCGGCAGAAGACAGAACACGACTCCCCACTTGTTTCATGAAGCTAGCACTGCGGCCCCACTTTTGCATGGAAGTCTAATAGCAAGCGTTCTTTTTTATTATTATTATGAAATGTTTTTATTGTTATGTTAATCCCCATACATTACATCATTAGTTTTAGATATAGTGTTCCATGATTCCTTGTTTGTGCATAACACCCAGTGCTCCATGCAGATCGTGCCCTGCTCAATACCCATCACCAGGCTAACCCATCCTCCCACCCCCCTCCCCTCTAGAACCCTCAGTTTGTTTTTCAGAGTCCATCGTCTCTCATGGTTCTTCTCCCCCTCCGATTTTCCCCCCTTCATTCTTCCCCTCCTGCTACATTCTTCTTCTTCTTTTGTTCTTTCTTAACATATATTGCATTATTTGTTTCAGAGGTACAGATCTGAGATTCAACAGTCTTGCACAATTCACAGCGCTTACCAGAACACATACCCTCCCCGGTGTCCAACACCCAGTGACCCCATCCCTCCCACCCCAGCCCCCACTCCAGCAACCCTCAGTTTGTTTCCTGAGATTAAGAATTCCTCATATCAGTGAGGTCATATGATGCATGTCTTTCTCTGTTTGACTTATTTCGCTCAGCATGATACCCTCCAGTTCCATCCACGTCGTTGCAGATGGCAAGATCTCATTCCTTTTGATGGCTGCAAAATATTCCATTGTATATATATATATATACCCCCTCTTCTTTATCCATTCATCTGTTGGTGGACATCTTGGCTCTTTCCACAGTTTGGCTATTGTGGACATTAATAGCAAGCGTTCTAACTCGGAGAAACAACACTGAAGAGAAACCGTGCTTTAGCTACCGACGACCTCTGTGTGGGAGGAAGCAGTTTAGGGTGTACGGTGGGTGAGAGCCTGGGGACGGGTTCCGTTTCCTAAAATCGAGGGAGAGACAGGCCGGAGAGAAGGCAGCTCTCAACTCACACCATGGTTATGGGGCTAGTACCGTTGCCCCGGGTGTGTGTGCAGGCTTCACGAAAACCGCCTAACTCGAAGGAAAAACTCGCTGGAGAATCCATGCTTCAGCTAAAAGAGCCGCTCTGGAAGGTGGAAGCATTATGTTGTGTGCGTGCATGAGAGCCCTGCAACGGAGTCCAAAGCTTTTTGTGAGTGAGCCTGAGGCCCCAGCAGAAGGCAGAACACGACTCCCCATGTGTTTCATCACGCTAGCACGGCAGCCCCACTTTTGCATGGAAGTCTAACAGCTAGTGTTCTCACTCGAAGAAACAACACTGTAGAGAAACCCTGCTTTAGCTACCGTCGACCTCTAGATGGAGGAAGTATTACACGGACTACCGTGGCTGAGAGCCTGGGGAACGGGTTCCATACGTGAAACCAAGGGAGAAATAGGTCCGGGCAGAAGGCACCTCTGGACTCAGCTCTTGCTACCTGAAGCTAACACTACTGCTCCATGTGTGCTTGGAATGCTATGTGCTCCACACTGACTGGGAAGAAACAAGCCTGTAAAGAATCCCAGCTGCAGCTCACTCGCCTACCAGGCTCCTAACACCAAGAATCAATGCTGTGGCGTTACTGCGCTTTAGCTAACATTGCCGTTCCTGAAGCCGCAGGAGTTGTATAGTGCTCGTGTATGAGAGACCGGGGAAAGGGTCCCAGACGTGAAATGGAGTGAGAAACAGGCCGGTGCGGAAGGCAGCTCTCAACTCACCTCTTGTTTATGAGGCTAGTACCCTTGCCCCGGGTGTGCCTGCAGGCCATAAGCCAACCACCTAACTCAAAGGAACAACTCTGTAGGGAATTCCTGCTTCGGGTAAAAGAGCCATGCCTCAGGGTGGACGCATTGTGTGGTGTGCATGCGTGAGTGCATAGCAAGTGAGTCCAAAACCATTTTCCTTGTGAGACCCAGGCCCCGCAAGAAGCCAGAACACGACTCCCCACTGGCTCCATGAAACTAGCACTGCGGCCCCACTTTTGAATGGAAGTCTAATAGCTAGCTTTCTAACTCGAAGAAACAACACTGCAGAGAAACCGTGCTTTAGCTACCGTCGACCTCTCTGTGGGCGAAGCAGTTTAGGGTGTACTGTGGCTGAGAGCCTGGGGACGGTTTCAATATCGTAATATCGGGGGAGAGACAGGCCGGTACAGAAGGCAGCTCTCAACCCACATCATGGTTATGGGGCTAGTACCGTTGCCCAGGGTGTGTGTGCAGGCTTAAACGAAGCCACCTAACTCGAAGGAAAAACTCGGTTGAGAGCCTGTGCTGCAGGTAAAACAGCTGCTCCTGAGGGTGGCAGCATTTTGTTGTGTGCGTGCGTGAGAGCCCTGCAAGGGAGTCCAGACCCATTTTCCGTGTGGGACTCAGGCCCCGGCAGAAGACAGAACACGACTCCCCACTTGTTTCATGAAGCTAGCACTGCGGCCCCACTTTTGCATGGAAGTCTAATAGCAAGCGTTCTTTTTTATTATTATTATGAAATGTTTTTATTGTTATGTTAATCCCCATACATTACATCATTAGTTTTAGATATAGTGTTCCATGATTCCTTGTTTGTGCATAACACCCAGTGCTCCATGCAGATCGTGCCCTGCTCAATACCCATCACCAGGCTAACCCATCCTCCCACCCCCCTCCCCTCTAGAACCCTCAGTTTGTTTTTCAGAGTCCATCGTCTCTCATGGTTCTTCTCCCCCTCCGATTTTCCCCCCTTCATTCTTCCCCTCCTGCTACATTCTTCTTCTTCTTTTGTTCTTTCTTAACATATATTGCATTATTTGTTTCAGAGGTACAGATCTGAGATTCAACAGTCTTGCACAATTCACAGCGCTTACCAGAACACATACCCTCCCCGGTGTCCAACACCCAGTGACCCCATCCCTCCCACCCCAGCCCCCACTCCAGCAACCCTCAGTTTGTTTCCTGAGATTAAGAATTCCTCATATCAGTGAGGTCATATGATGCATGTCTTTCTCTGTTTGACTTATTTCGCTCAGCATGATACCCTCCAGTTCCATCCACGTCGTTGCAGATGGCAAGATCTCATTCCTTTTGATGGCTGCAAAATATTCCATTGTATATATATATATACCCCCTCTTCTTTATCCATTCATCTGTTGGTGGACATCTTGGCTCTTTCCACAGTTTGGCTATTGTGGACATTAATAGCAAGCGTTCTAACTCGGAGAAACAACACTGAAGAGAAACCGTGCTTTAGCTACCGACGACCTCTGTGTGGGAGGAAGCAGTTTAGGGTGTACGGTGGGTGAGAGCCTGGGGACGGGTTCCGTTTCCTAAAATCGAGGGAGAGACAGGCCGGAGAGAAGGCAGCTCTCAACTCACACCATGGTTATGGGGCTAGTACCGTTGCCCCGGGTGTGTGTGCAGGCTTCACGAAAACCGCCTAACTCGAAGGAAAAACTCGCTGGAGAATCCATGCTTCAGCTAAAAGAGCCGCTCTGGAAGGTGGAAGCATTATGTTGTGTGCGTGCATGAGAGCCCTGCAACGGAGTCCAAAGCTTTTTGTGAGTGAGCCTGAGGCCCCAGCAGAAGGCAGAACACGACTCCCCATGTGTTTCATCACGCTACCACGGCAGCCCCACTTTTGCATGGAAGTCTAACAGCTAGTGTTCTCACTCGAAGAAACAACACTGTAGAGAAACCCTGCTTTAGCTACCGTCGACCTCTAGATGGAGGAAGTATTACACGGACTACCGTGGCTGAGAGCCTGGGGAACGGGTTCCATACGTGAAACCAAGGGAGAAATAGGTCCGGGCAGAAGGCACCTCTGGACTCAGCTCTTGCTACCTGAAGCTAACACTACTGCTCCATGTGTGCTTGGAATGCTATGCGCTCCACACTGACTGGGAAGAAACAAGCCTGTAAAGAATCCCAGCTGCAGCTCATTCGCCTACCAGGCTACTAACACCAAGAATCAATGCTGTGGCGTTACTGCGCTTGAGCTAACATTGCCGTTCCTGAAGCCGCAGGAGTTGTATAGTGCTCGTGTATGAGAGACCGGGGAAAGGGTCCCAGACGTGAAATGGAGTGAGAAACAGGCCGGTGCGGAAGGCAGCTCTCAACTCACCTCTTGTTTATGAGCCTAGTACCCTTGCCCCGGGTGTACCTGCAGGCCATAAGCCAACCACCTAACTCAAAGGAACAACTCTGTAGGGAATTCCTGCTTCGGCTAAAAGAGCCATGCCTCAGGGTGGACGCATTGTGTGGTGTGCATGCGTGAGTGCACAGCAAGTGAGTCCAAAACCATTTTCCTTGTGAGACCCAGGCCCCGCAAGAAGCCAGAACACGACTCCCCACTGGCTCCATGAAACTAGTACTGCGGCCCCACTTTTGAATGGAAGTCTAATAGCTAGCTTTCTAACTCGAAGAAACAACACTGCACAGAAACCGTGCTTTAGCTACCGTCGACCTCTCTGTGGGCGAATCAGTTTAGGGTGTACTGTGGCTGAGAGCCTGGGGACGGTTTCAATATCGTAATATCGGGGGAGAGACAGGCCGGTACAGAAGGCAGCTCTCAACCCACATCATGTTTATGGGGCTAGTACCGTTGCCCAGGGTGTGTGTGCAGGCTTAAACGAAGCCACCTAACTCGAAGGAAAAACTCGGTTGAGAGCCTGTGCTGCAGGTAAAACAGCTGCTCCTGAGGGTGGCAGCATTTTGTTGTGTGCGTGCGTGAGAGCCCTGCAAGGGAGTCCAGACCCATTTTCCGTGTGGGACTCAGGCCCCGGCAGAAGACAGAACACGACTCCCCACTTGTTTCATGAAGCTAGCACTGCGGCCCCACTTTTGCATGGAAGTCTAATAGCAAGCGTTCTTTATTATTATTATTATGAAATGTTTTTATTGTTATGTTAATCCCCATACATTACATCATTAGTTTTAGATATAGTGTTCCATGATTCCTTGTTTGTGCATAACACCCAGTGCTCCATGCAGATCGTGCCCTGCTCAATACCCATCACCAGGCTAACCCATCCTCCCACCCCCCTCCCCTCTAGAACCCTCAGTTTGTTTTTCAGAGTCCATCGTCTCTCATGGTTCTTCTCCCCCTCCGATTTCCCCCCTTCATTCTTCCCCTCCTGCTACATTCTTCTTCTTCTTTTGTTCTTTCTTAACATATATTGCATTATTTGTTTCAGAGGTACAGATCTGAGATTCAACAGTCTCGCTCAATTCACAGCGCTTACCAGAACACATACCCTCCCCGGTGTCCAACACCCAGTGACCCCATCCCTCCCACCCCAGCCCCCACTCCAGCAACCCTCAGTTTGTTTCCTGAGATTAAGAATTCCTCATATCAGTGAGGTCATATGATGCATGTCTTTCTCTGTTTGACTTATTTCGCTCAGCATGATACCCTCCAGTTCCATCCACGTCGTTGCAGATGGCAAGATCTCATTCCTTTTGATGGCTGCAAAATATTCCATTGTATATATATATATATACCCCCTCTTCTTTATCCATTCATCTGTTGGTGGACATCTTGGCTCTTTCCACAGTTTGGCTATTGTGGACATTAATAGCAAGCGTTCTAACTCGGAGAAACAACACTGAAGAGAAACCGTGCTTTAGCTACCGACGACCTCTGTGTGGGAGGAAGCAGTTTAGGGTGTACGGTGGGTGAGAGCCTGGGGACGGGTTCCGTTTCCTAAAATCGAGGGAGAGACAGGCCGGAGAGAAGGCAGCTCTCAACTCACACCATGGTTATGGGGCTAGTACCGTTGCCCCGGGTGTGTGTGCAGGCTTCATGAAAACCGCCTAACTCGAAGGAAAAACTCGCTGGAGAATCCATGCTTCAGCTAAAAGAGCCGCTCTGGAAGGTGGAAGCATTATGTTGTGTGCGTGCATGAGAGCCCTGCAAGGGAGTCCAAAGCTTTTTGTGAGTGAGCCTCAGGCCCCAGCAGAAGGCAGAACACGACTCCCCATGTGTTTCATCACGCTAGCACGGCAGCCCCACTTTTGCATGGAAGTCTAACAGCTAGTGTTCTCACTCGAAGAAACAACACTGTGGAGAAACCCTGCTTTAGCTACCGTCGACCACTAGATGGAGGAAGTATTACACGGAGTACCGTGGCTGAGAGCCTGGGGAACGGGTTCCATACGTGAAACCAAGGGAGAAATAGGTCCGGGCAGAAGGCACCTCTGGACTCAGCTCTGGCTACCTGAAGCTAACACTACTGCTCCATGTGTGCTTGGAATGCTATGTGCTCGACACTGACTGGGAAGAAACAAGCCTGTAAAGAATCCCAGCTGCAGCTCAGTCGCCTACCAGGCTACTAACACCAAGAATCAATGCTGTGGTGTTACTGCGCCTTAGCTAACATTGCCGTTCCTGAAGCCGCAGGAGTTGGATAGTGCTCGTGTATGAGAGACCGGGGAAAGGGTCCCAGACGTGAAATGGAGTGAGAAACAGGCCGGTGCGGAAGGCAGCTCTCAACTCACCTCTTGTTTATGAGGCTAGTACCCTTGCCCCGGGTGTGCCTGCAGGCCATAAGCCAACCACCTCACTCAAAGGAACAACTCTGTAGGGAATTCCTGCTTCGGCTAAAAGAGCCATGCCTCAGGGTGGACGCATTGTGTGGTGTGCATGCGTGAGTGCACAGCAAGTGAGTCCAAAACCATTTTCCTTGTGAGACCCAGGTCCCGCAAGAGGCCAGAACACGACTCCCCACTGGCTCCATGAAACTAGTACTGCGGCCCCGCTTTTGAATGGAAGTCTAATAGCTAGCTTTCTAACTCGAAGAAACAACACTGTAGAGAAACCGTGCTTTAGCTACCGTCGACCTCTCTGTGGGCGAAGCAGTTTAGGGTGTACTGTGGCTGAGAGCCTGGGGACGGTTTCAATATCGTAATATCGGGGGAGAGACAGGCCGGCACAGAAGGCAGCTCTCAACCCACATCATGGTTATGGGGCTAGGACCGTTGCCCAGGGTGTGTGTGCAGGCTTAAACGAAGCCACCTAACTCGAAGGAAAAACTCGGTTGAGAGCCTGTGCTGCAGGTAAAACAGCTGCTCCTGAGGGTGGCAGCATTTTGTTGTGTGCGTGCGTGAGAGCACTGCAAGGGAGTCCAGACCCATTTTCCGTGTGGGACTCAGGCCCCGGCAGAAGACAGAACACGACTCCCCACTTGTTTCATGAAGCTAGCACTGCGGCCCCACTTTTGCATGGAAGTCTAATAGCAAGCGTTCTTTTTTATTATTATTATGAAATGTTTTTATTGTTATGTTAATCCCCATACATTACATCATTAGTTTTAGATATAGTGTTCCATGATTCCTTGTTTGTGCATAACACCCAGTGCTCCATGCAGATCGTGCCCTGCTCAATACCCATCACCAGGCTAACCCATCCTCCCACCCCCCTCCCCTCTAGAACCCTCAGTTTGTTTTTCAGAGTCCATCGTCTCTCATGGTTCTTCTCCCCCTCCGATTTTCCCCCCTTCATTCTTCCCCTCCTGCTACATTCTTCTTCTTCTTTTTTTCTTTCTTAACATATATTGCATTATTGGTTTCAGAGGTACAGATCTGAGATTCAACAGTCTTGCACAATTCACAGCGCTTACCAGAACACATACCCTCCCCAGTGTCCAACACCCAGTGACCCCATCCCTCCCACCCCAGGCCCCACGCCAACAACCCTCAGTTTGTTTCCTGAGATTAAGAATTCCTCATATCAGTGAGGTCATATGATACATGTCTTTCTCTGTTTGACT
Organism: Halichoerus grypus; assembly: GCF_964656455.1. Classification (NCBI taxonomy): domain Eukaryota; kingdom Metazoa; phylum Chordata; class Mammalia; order Carnivora; family Phocidae; genus Halichoerus; species Halichoerus grypus. The sequence goes on along the minus strand of NC_135722.1, from coordinate 67,740,066 downwards.
TATTTCGCTCAGCATGATACCCTCCAGTTCCATCCACGTCGTTGCAGATGGCAAGATCTCATTCCTTTCGATGGCTGCATAATATTCCATTGTATATATATATATATATATATATATATATATATATATACCCCCTCTTCTTTATCCATTCATCTGTTGGTGGACATCTTGGCTCTTTCCACAGTTTGGCTATTGTGGACATTAATAGCAAGCGTTCTAACTCGGAGAAACAACACTGAAGAGAAACCGTGCTTTAGCTACCGACGACCTCTGTGTGGGAGGAAGCAGTTTAGGGTGTACGGTGGGTGAGAGCCTGGGGACGGGTTCCGTTTCCTAAAATCGAGGGAGAGACAGGCCGGAGAGAAGGCAGCTCTCAACTCACACCATGGTTATGGGGCTAGTACCGTTGCCCCGGGTGTGTGTGCAGGCTTCATGAAAACCGCCTAACTCGAAGGAAAAACTCGCTGGAGAATCCATGCTTCAGCTAAAAGAGCCGCTCTTGAAGGTGGAAGCATTATGTTGTGTGCGTGCATGAGAGCCCTGCAAGGGAGTCCAAAGCTTTTTGTGAGTGAGCCTCAGGCCCCAGCAGAAGGCAGAACACGACTCCCCATGTGTTTCCTCACGCTAGCACGGCAGCCCCACTTTTGCATGGAAGTCTAACAGCTAGTGTTCTCACTCGAAGAAACAACACTGTAGAGAAACCCTGCTTTAGCTACCGTCGACCTCTAGATGGAGGAAGTATTACACGGAGTACCGTGGCTGAGAGCCTGGGGAACGGGTTCCATATGTGAAACCAAGGGAGAAATAGGTCCGGGCAGAAGGCACCTCTGGACTCAGCTCTTGCTACCTGAAGCTAACACTACTGCTCCATGTGTGCTTGGAATGCTATGTGCTCGACACTGACTGGGAAGAAACAAGCCTGTAAAGAATCCCAGCTGCAGCTCATTCGCCTACCAGGCTACTAACACCAAGAATCAATGCTGTGGCGTTACTGCGCCTTAGCTAACATTGCCGTTCCTGAAGCCGCAGGAGTTGGATAGTGCTCGTGTATGAGAGACCGGGGAAAGGGTCCCAGACGTGAAATGGAGTGAGAAACAGGCCGGTGCGGAAGGCAGCTCTCAACTCACCTCTTGTTTATGAGCCTAGTACCCTTGCCCCGGGTGTGCCTGCAGGCCATAAGCCAACCACCTCACTCAAAGGAACAACTCTGTAGGGAATTCCTGCTTCGGCTAAAAGAGCCATGCCTCAGGGTGGACGCATTGTGTGGTGTGCATGCGTGAGTGCACAGCAAGTGAGTCGAAAACCATTTTCCTTGTGAGACCCAGGCCCCGCAAGAAGCCAGAACACGACTCCCCACTGGCTCCATGAAACTAGTACTGCGGCCCCACTTTTGAATGGAAGTCTAATAGCTAGCTTTCTAACTCGAAGAAACAACACTGTAGAGAAACCGTGCTTTAGCTACCGTCGACCTCTCTGTGGGCGAAGCAGTTTAGGGTGTACTGTGGCTGAGAGCCTGGGGACGGTTTCAATATCGTAATATCGGGGGAGAGACAGGCCGGTACAGAAGGCAGCTCTCAACCCACATCATGGTTATGGGGCTAGTACCGTTGCCCAGGGTGTGTGTGCAGGCTTAAACGAAGCCACCTAACTCGAAGGAGAAACTCGGTTGAGAGCCTGTGCTGCAGGTAAAACAGCTGCTCCTGAGGGTGGCAGCATTTTGTTGTGTGCGTGCGTGAGAGCACTGCAAGGGAGTCCAGACCCATTTTCCGTGTGGGACTCAGGCCCCGGCAGAAGACAGAACACGACTCCCCACTTGTTTCATGAAGCTAGCACTGCGGCCCCACTTTTGCATGGAAGTCTAATAGCAAGCGTTCTTTTTTATTATTATTATGAAATGTTTTTATTGTTATGTTAATCCCCATACATTACATCATTAGTTTTAGATATAGTGTTCCATGATTCCTTGTTTGTGCATAACACCCAGTGCTCCATGCAGATCGTGCCCTGCTCAATACCCATCACCAGGCTAACCCATCCTCCCACCCCCCTCCCCTCTAGAACCCTCAGTTTGTTTTTCAGACTCCATCGTCTCTCATGGTTCTTCTCCCCCTCAGATTTCCCCCCCTTCATTCTTCCCCTCCTGCTACATTCTTCTTCTTTTTTTCTTTCTTAACATATATTGCATTATTGGTTTCAGAGGTACAGATCTGAGATTCAACAGTCTTGCACAATTCACAGCGCTTACCAGAACACATACCCTCCCCAGTGTCCAACACCCAGTGACCCCATCCCTCCCACCCCAGGCCCCACTCCAACAACCCTCAGTTTGTTTCCTGAGATTAAGAATTCCTCATATCAGTGAGGTCATATGATACATGTCTTTCTCTGTTTGACTTATTTCGCTCAGCATGATACCCTCCAGTTCCATCCACGTCGTTGCAGATGGCAAGATCTCATTCCTTTTGATGGCTGCATAATATTCCATTATATATATATATATATATATATATATATATATATATATATATACCCCCTCTTCTTTATCCATTCATCCGTTGGTGGACATCTTGGCTCTTTCCACAGTTTGGCTATTGTGGACATTAATAGCAAGCGTTCTAACTCGGAGAAACAACACTGAAGAGAAACCGTGCTTTAGCTACCGACGACCTCTGTGTGGGAGGAAGCAGTTTAGGGTGTACGGTGGGTGAGAGCCTGGGGACGGGTTCCGTTTCCTAAAATCGAGGGAGAGACAGGCCGGAGAGAAGGCAGCTCTCAACTCACACCATGGTTATGGGGCTAGTACCGTTGCCCCGGGTGTGTGTGCAGGCTTCATGAAAACCGCCTAACTCGAAGGAAAAACTCGCTGGAGAATCCATGCTTCAGCTAAAAGAGCCGCTCTGGAAGGTGGAAGCATTATGTTGTGTGCGTGCATGAGAGCCCTGCAAGGGAGTCCAAAGCCTTTTGTGAGTGAGCCTCAGGCCCCAGCAGAAGGCAGAACACGACTCCCCATGTGTTTCCTCACGCTAGCACGGCAGCCCCACTTTTGCATGGAAGTCTAACAGCTAGTGTTCTCACTCGAAGAAACAACACTGTAGAGAAACCCTGCTTTAGCTACCGTAGACCTCTAGATGGAGGAAGTATTACACGGAGTACCGTGGCTGAGAGCCTGGGGAACGGGTTCCATACGTGAAACCAAGGGAGAAATAGGTCCGGGCAGAAGGCACCTCTGGACTCAGCTCTTGCTACCTGAAGCTAACACTACTGCTCCATGTGTGCTTGGAATGCTATGTGCTCCACACTGACTGGGAAGAAACAAGCCTGTAAAGAATCCCAGCTGCAGCTCATTCGCCTACCAGGCTACTAACACCAAGAATCAATGCTGTGGCATTACTGCGCTTTAGCTAACATTGCCGTTCCTGAAGCCGCAGGAGTTGTATAGTGCTCGTGTATGAGAGACCGGGCAAAGGGTCCCAGACGTGAAATGGAGTGAGAAACAGTCCGGTGCGGAAGGCAGCTCTCAACTCACCTCTTGTTTATGAGCCTAGTACCCTTGCCCCGGGTGTGCCTGCAGGCCATAAGCCAACCACCTCACTCAAAGGAACAACTCTGTAGGGAATTCCTGCTTCGGCTAAAAGAGCCATGCCTCAGGGTGGACGCATTGTGTGGTGTGCATGCGTGAGTGCACAGCAAGTGAGTCCAAAACCATTTTCCTTGTGAGACCCAGGCCCCGCAAGAAGCCAGAACACGACTCCCCACGGGCTCCATGAAACTAGTACTGCGGCCCCACTTTTGAATGGAAGTCTAATAGCTAGCTTTCTAACTCGAAGAAACAACACTGTAGAGAAACCGTGCTTTAGCTACCGTCGACCTCTCTGTGGGCGAAGCAGTTTAGGGTGTACTGTGGCTGAGAGCCTGGGGACGGTTTCAATATCGTAATATCGGGGGAGAGACAGGCCGGTACAGAAGGCAGCTCTCAACCCACATCATGGTTATGGGGCTAGGACCGTTGCCCAGGGTGTGTGTGCAGGCTTAAACACAGCCACCTAACTCGAAGGAGAAACTCGGTTGAGAGCCTGTGCTGCAGGTAAAACAGCTGCTCCTGAGGGTGGCAGCATTTTGTTGTGTGCGTGCGTGAGAGCACTGCAAGGGAGTCCAGACCCATTTTCCGTGTGGGACTCAGGCCCCGGCAGAAGACAGAACACGACTCCCCACTTGTTTCATGAAGCTAGCACTGCGGCCCCACTTTTGCATGGAAGTCTAAGAGCAAGCGTTCTTTTTTATTATTCTTATGAAATGTTTTTATTGTTATGTTAATCCCCGTACATTACATCATTAGTTTTAGATATAGTGTTCCATGATTCCTTGTTTGTGCATAACACCCAGTGCTCCATGCAGATCGTGCCCTGCTCAATACCCATCACCAGGCTAACCCATCCTCCCACCCCCCTCCCCTCTAGAACCCTCAGTTTGTTTTTCAGAGTCCATCGTCTCTCATGGTTCTTCTCCCCCTCCGATTTCCCCCCTTCATTCTTCCCCTCCTGCTACATTCTTCTTCTTCTTTTGTTCTTTCTTAACATATATTGCATTATTTGTTTCAGAAGTACAGATCTGAGATTCAACAGTCTTGCACAATTCACAGCGCTTACCAGAACACATACCCTCCCCGGTGTCCAACACCCAGTGACCCCATCCCTCCCACCCCAGCCCCCACTCCAGCAACCCTCAGTTTGTTTCCTGAGATTAAGAATTCCTCATATCAGTGAGGTCATATGATGCATGTCTTTCTCTGTTTGACTTATTTCGCTCAGCATGATACCCTCCAGTTCCATCCACGTCGTTGCAGATGGCAAGATCTCATTCCTTTTGATGGCTGCAAAATATTCCATTGTATATATATATACCCCCTCTTCTTTATCCATTCATCCGTTGGTGGACATCTTGGCCCTTTCCACAGTTTGGCTATTGTGGACATTAATAGCAAGCGTTCTAACTCGGAGAAACAACACTGAAGAGAAACCGTGCTTTAGCTACCGACGACCTCTGTGTGGGAGGAAGCAGTTTAGGGTGTACGGTGGGTGAGAGCCTGGGGACGGGTTCCGTTTCCTAAAATCGAGGGAGAGACAGGCCGCAGAGAAGGCAGCTCTCAACTCACACCATGGTTATGGGGCTAGTACCGTTGCCCCGGGTGTGTGTGCAGGCTTCATGAAAACCGCCTAACTCGAAGGAAAAACTCGCTGGAGAATCCATGCTTCAGCTAAAAGAGCCGCTCTGGAAGGTGGAAGCATTATGTTGTGTGCGTGCATGAGAGCCCTGCAAGGGAGTCCAAAGCCTTTTGTGAGTGAGCCTCAGGCCCCAGCAGAAGGCAGAACACGACTCCCCATGTGTTTCCTCACGCTAGCACGGCAGCCCCACTTTTGCATGGAAGTCTAACAGCTAGTGTTCTCACTCGAAGAAACAACACTGTAGAGAAACCCTGCTTTAGCCACCGTCGACCTCTAGATGGAGGAAGTATTACACGGAGTACCGTGGCTGAGAGCCTGGGGAACGGGTTCCATACGTGAAACCAAGGGAGAAATAGGTCCGGGCAGAAGGCACCTCTGGACTCAGCTCTTGCTACCTGAATCTAACACTACTGCTCCATGTGTGCTTGGAATGCTATGTGCTCGACACTGACTGGGAAGAAACAAGCCTGTAAAGAATCCCAGCTGCAGCTCCTTCGCCTACCAGGCTACTAACACCAAGAATCAATGCTGTGGCGTTACTGCGCCTTAGCTAACATTGCCGTTCCTGAAGCCGCAGGAGTTGGATAGTGCTCGTGTATGAGAGACCGGGGAAAGGGTCCCAGACGTGAAATGGAGTGAGAAACAGGCCGGTGCGGAAGGCAGCTCTCAACTCACCTCTTGTTTATGAGGCTAGTACCCTTGCCCCGGGTGTGCCTGCAGGCCATAAGCCAACCACCTCACTCAAAGGAACAACTCTGTAGGGAATTCCTGCTTCGGCTAAAAGAGCCATGCCTCAGGGTGGACGCATTGTGTGGTGTGCATGCGTGAGTGCACAGCAAGTGAGTCGAAAACCATTTTCCTTGTGAGACCCAGGCCCCGCAAGAAGCCAGAACACGACTCCCCACTGGCTCCATGAAACTAGTACTGCGGCCCCACTTTTGAATGGAAGTCTAATAGCTAGCTTTCTAACTCGAAGAAACAACACTGTAGAGAAACCGTGCTTTAGCTACCGTCGACCTCTCTGTGGGCGAAGCAGTTTAGGGTGTACTGTGGCTGAGAGCCTGGGGACGGTTTCAATATCGTAATATCGGGGGAGAGACAGGCCGGTACAGAAGGCAGCTCTCAACCCACATCATGGTTATGGGGCTAGGACCGTTGCCCAGGGTGTGTGTGCAGGCTTAAACGAAGCCACCTAACTCGAAGGAAAAACTCGGTTGAGAGCCTGTGCTGCAGGTAAAACAGCTGCTCCTGAGGGTGGCAGCATTTTGTTGTGTGCGTGCGTGAGAGCACTGCAAGGGAGTCCAGACCCATTTTCCGTGTGGGACTCAGGCCCCGGCAGAAGACAGAACACGACTCCCCACTTGTTTCATGAAGCTAGCACTGCGGCCCCACTTTTGCATGGAAGTCTAAGAGCAAGCGTTCTTTTTTATTATTATTATGAAATGTTTTTATTGTTATGTTAATCCCCGTACATTACATCATTAGTTTTAGATATAGTGTTCCATGATTCCTTGTTTGTGCATAACACCCAGTGCTCCATGCAGATCGTGCCCTGCTCAATACCCATCACCAGGCTAACCCATCCTCCCACCCCCCTCCCCTCTAGAACCCTCAGTTTGTTTTTCAGAGTCCATCGTCTCTCATGGTTCTTCTCCCCCTCCGATTTTCCCCCCTTCATTCTTCCCCTCCTGCTACATTCTTCTTCTTCTTTTGTTCTTTCTTAACATATATTGCATTATTGGTTTCAGAGGTACAGATCTGAGATTCAACAGTCTTGCACAATTCACAGCGCTTACCAGAACACATACCCTCCCCAGTGTCCAACACCCAGTGACCCCATCCCTCCCACCCCAGCCCCCACTCCAGCAACCCTCAGTTTGTTTCCTGAGATTAAGAATTCCTCATATCAGTGAGGTCATATGATACATGTCTTTCTCTGTTTGACTGATTTCGCTCAGCATGATACCCTCCAGTTCCATCCACGTCGTTGCAGATGGCAAGATCTCATTCCTTTTGATGGCTGCATAATATTCCATTATATATATATATATATATATATATATATATACCCCCTCTTCTTTATCCATTCATCCGTTGGTGGACATCTTGGCTCTTTCCACAGTTTGGCTATTGTGGACATTAATAGCAAGCGTTCTAACTCGGAGAAACAACACTGAAGAGAAACCGTGCTTTAGCTACCGACGACCTCTGTGTGGGAGGAAGCAGTTTAGGGTGTACGGTGGGTGAGAGCCTGGGGACGGGTTCCGTTTCCTAAAATCGAGGGAGAGACAGGCCGGAGAGAAGGCAGCTCTCAACTCACACCATGGTTATGGGGCTAGTACCGTTGCCCCGGGTGTGTGTGCAGGCTTCACGAAAACCGCCTAACTCGAAGGAAAAACTCGCTGGAGAATCCATGCTTCAGCTAAAAGAGCCGCTCTGGAAGGTGGAAGCATTATGTTGTGTGCGTGCATGAGAGCCCTGCAAGGGAGTCCAAAGCTTTTTGTGAGTGAGCCTCAGGCCCCAGCAGAAGGCAGAACACGACTCCCCATGTGTTTCCTCACGCTAGCACGGCAGCCCCACTTTTGCATGGAAGTCTAACAGCTAGTGTTCTCACTCGAAGAAACAACACTGTAGAGAAACCCTGCTTTAGCTACCGTCGACCTCTAGATGGAGGAAGTATTACACGGAGTACCGTGGCTGAGAGCCTGGGGAACGGGTTCCATACGTGAAACCAAGGGAGAAATAGGTCCGGGCAGAAGGCACCTCTGGACTCAGCTCTTGCTACCTGAAGCTAACACTACTGCTCCATGTGTGCTTGGAATGCTATGTGCTCCACACTGACTGGGAAGAAACAAGCCTGTAAAGAATCCCAGCTGCAGCTCATTCGCCTACCAGGCTCCTAACACCAAGAATCAATGCTGTGGCGTTACTGCGCTTGAGCTAACATTGCCGTTCCTGAAGCCGCAGGAGTTGGATAGTGCTCGTGTATGAGAGACCGGGGAAAGGGTCCCAGACGTGAAATGGAGTGAGAAACAGGCCGGTGCGGAAGGCAGCTCTCACCTCACCTCTTGTTTATGAGGCTAGTACCCTTGCCCCGGGTGTGCCTGCAGGCCATAAGCCAACCACCTAACTCAAAGGAACAACTCTGTAGGGAATTCCTGCTTCGGCTAAAAGAGCCATGCCTCAGTGTGGACGCATTGTGTGGTGTGCATGCGTGAGTGCACAGCAAGTGAGTCCAAAACCATTTTCCTTGTGAGACCCAGGCCCCGCAAGAAGCCAGAACACGACTCCCCACTGGCTCCATGAAACTCGTACTGCGGCCCCGCTTTTGAATGGAAGTCTAATAGCTAGCTTTCTAACTCGAAGAAACAACACTGTAGAGAAACCGTGCTTTAGCTACCGTCGACCTCTCTGTGGGCGAAGCAGTTTAGGGTGTACTGTGGCTGAGAGCCTGGGGACGGTTTCAATATCGTAATATCGGGGGAGAGACAGGCCGGTACAGAAGGCAGCTCTCAACCCACATCATGGTTATGGGGCTAGGACCGTTGCCCAGGGTGTGTGTGCAGGCTTAAACACAGCCACCTAACTCGAAGGAAAAACTCGGTTGAGAGCCTGTGCTGCAGGTAAAACAGCTGCTCCTGAGGGTGGCAGCATTTTGTTGTGTGCGTGCGTGAGAGCCCTGCAAGTTAGTCCAGACCCATTTTCCGTGTGGGACTCAGGCCCCGGCAGAAGACAGAACACGACTCCCCACTTGTTTCATGAAGCTAGCACTGCGGCCCCACTTTTGCATGGAAGTCTAATAACAAGCGTTCTTTTTTATTATTATTATGAAATGTTTTTATTGTTATGTTAATCCCCATACATTACATCATTAGTTTTAGATATAGTGTTCCATGATTCCTTGTTTGTGCATAACACCCAGTGCTCCATGCAGATCGTGCCCTGCTCAATACCCATCACCAGGCTAACCCATCCTCCCACCCCCCTCCCCTCTAGAACCCTCAGTTTGTTTTTCAGAGTCCATCGTCTCTCATGGTTCTTCTCCCCCTCCGATTTTCCCCCCTTCATTCTTCCCCTCCTGCTACATTCTTCTTCTTCTTTTTTTTCTTTCTTAACATATATTGCATTATTTGTTTCAGAGGTACAGATCTGAGATTCAACAGTCTTGCACAATTCACAGCGCTTACCAGAACACATACCCTCCCCGGTGTCCAACACCCAGTGACCCCATCCCTCCCACCCCAGCCCCCACTCCAGCAACCCTCAGTTTGTTTCCTGAGATTAAGAATTCCTCATATCAGTGAGGTCATATGATGCATGTCTTTCTCTGTTTGACTTATTTCGCTCAGCATGATACCCTCCAGTTCCATCCACGTCGTTGCAGATGGCAAGATCTCATTCCTTTTGATGGCTGCAAAATATTCCATTGTATATATATATACCCCCTCTTCTTTATCCATTCATCTGTTGGTGGACATCTTGGCTCTTTCCACAGTTTGGCTATTGTGGACATTAATAGCAAGCGTTCTAACTCAGAGAAACAACACTGAAGAGAAACCGTGCTTTAGCTACCGACGACCTCTGTGTGGGAGGAAGCAGTTTAGGGTGTACGGTGGGTGAGAGCCTGGGGACGGGTTCCGTTTCCTAAAATCGAGGGAGAGACAGGCCGGAGAGAAGGCAGCTCTCAACTCACACCATGGTTATGGGGCTAGTACCGTTGCCCCGGGTGTGTGTGCAGGCTTCACGAAAACCGCCTAACTCGAAGGAAAAACTCGCTGGAGAATCCATGCTTCAGCTAAAAGAGCCGCTCTTGAAGGTGGAAGCATTATGTTGTGTGCGTGCATGAGAGCCCTGCAAGGGAGTCCAAAGCTTTTTGTGAGTGAGCCTCAGGCCCCAGCAGAAGGCAGAACACGACTCCCCATGTGTTTCCTCACGCTAGCACGGCAGCCCCACTTTTGCATGGAAGTCTAACAGCTAGTGTTCTCACTCGAAGAAACAACACTGTAGAGAAACCCTGCTTTAGCTACCGTCGACCTCTAGATGGAGGAAGTATTACACGGACTACCGTGGCTGAGAGCCTGGGGAACGGGTTCCATACGTGAAACCAAGGGAGAAATAGGTCCGGGCAGAAGGCACCTCTGGACTCAGCTCTTGCTACCTGAAGCTAACACTACTGCTCCATGTGTGCTTGGAATGCTATGTGCTCCACACTGACTGGGAAGAAACAAGCCTGTAAAGAATCCCAGCTGCAGCTCATTCGCCTACCAGGCTCCTAACACCAAGAATCAATGCTGTGGCGTTACTGCGCTTGAGCTAACATTGCCGTTCCTGAAGCCCCAGGAGTTGGATAGTGCTCGTGTATGAGAGACCGGGGAAAGGGTCCCAGACGTGAAATGGAGTGAGAAACAGGCCGGTGCGGAAGGCAGCTCTCAACTCACCTCTTCTTTATGACGCTAGTACCCTTGCCCCGGGTGTGCCTGCAGGCCATAAGCCAACCACCTAACTCAAAGGAACAACTCTGTAGGGAATTCCTGCTTCGGCTAAAAGAGCCATGCCTCAGGGTGGACGCATTGTGTGGTGTGCATGCGTGAGTGCACAGCAAGTGAGTCCAAAACCATTTTCCTTGTGAGACCCAGGCCCCGCAAGAAGCCAGAACACGACTCCCCACTGGCTCCATGAAACTAGTACTGCGGCCCCACTTTGGAATGGAAGTCTAATAGCTAGCTTTCTAACTCGAAGAAACAACACTGTAGAGAAACCGTGCTTTAGCTACCGTCGACCTCTCTGTGGGCGAAGCAGTTTAGGGTGTACTGTGGCTGAGAGCCTGGGGACGGTTTCAATATCGTAATATCGGGGGAGAGACAGGCCGGTACAGAAGGCAGCTCTCAACCCACATCATGGTTATGGGGCTAGGACCGTTGCCCAGGGTGTGTGTGCAGGCTTAAACACAGCCACCTAACTCGAAGGAAAAACTCGGTTGAGAGCCTGTGCTGCAGGTAAAACAGCTGCTCCTGAGGGTGGCAGCATTTTGTTGTGTGCGTGCGTGAGAGCCCTGCAAGGGAGTCCAGACCCATTTTCCGTGTGGGACTCAGGCCCCGGCAGAAGACAGAACACGACTCCCCACTTGTTTCATGAAGCTAGCACTGCGGCCCCACTTTTGCATGGAAGTCTAATAACAAGCGTTCTTTTTTATTATTATTATGAAATGTTTTTATTGTTATGTTAATCCCCATACATTACATCATTAGTTTTAGATATAGTGTTCCATGATTCCTTGTTTGTGCATAACACCCAGTGCTCCATGCAGATCGTGCCCTGCTCAATACCCATCACCAGGCTAACCCATCCTCCCAACCCCCTCCCCTCTAGAACCCTCAGTTTGTTTTTCAGAGTCCATCGTCTCTCATGGTTCTTCTCCCCCTCCGATTTTCCCCCCTTCATTCTTCCCCTCCTGCTACATTCTTCTTCTTCTTTTTTTTCTTTCTTAACATATATTGCATTATTTGTTTCAGAGGTACAGATCTGAGATTCAACAGTCTTGCACAATTCACAGCGCTTACCAGAACACATACCCTCCACGGTGTCCAACACCCAGTGACCCCATCCCTCCCACCCCAGCCCCCACTCCAGGAACCCTCAGTTTGTTTCCTGAGATTAAGAATTCCTCATATCAGTGAGGTCATATGATGCATGTCTTTCTCCGTTTGACTTATTTCGCTCAGCATGATACCCTCAAGTTCCATCCACGTCGTTGCAGATGGCAAGATCTCATTCCTTTTGATGGCTGCAAAATATTCCATTGTATATATATATACCCCCTCTTCTTTATCCATTCATCCGTTGGTGGACATCTTGGCTCTTTCCACAGTTTGGCTATTGTGGACATTAATAGCAAGCGTTCTAACTCGGAGAAACAACACTGAAGAGAAATCGTGCTTTAGCTACCGACGACCTCTGTGTGGGAGGAAGCAGTTTAGGGTGTACGGTGGGTGAGAGCCTGGGGACGGGTTCCGTTTCCTAAAATCGAGGGAGAGACAGGCCGGAGAGAAGGCAGCTCTCAACTCACACCATGGTTATGGGGCTGGTACCGTTGCCCCGGGTGTGTGTGCAGGCTTCACGAAAACCGCCTAACTCGAAGGAAAAACTCGCTGGAGAATCCATGCTTCAGCTAAAAGAGCCGCTCTTGAAGGTGGAAGCATTATGTTGTGTGCGTGCATGAGAGCCCTGCAAGGGAGTCCAAAGCTTTTTGTGAGTGAGCCTCAGGCCCCAGCAGAAGGCAGAACACGACTCCCCATGTGTTTCCTCACGCTAGCACGGCAGCCCCACTTTTGCATGGAAGTCTAACAGCTAGTGTTCTCACTCGAAGAAACAACACTGTAGAGAAACCCTGCTTTAGCTACCGTCGACCTCTAGATGGAGGAAGTATTACACGGACTACCGTGGCTGAGAGCCTGGGGAACGGGTTCCATACGTGAAACCAAGGGAGAAATAGGTCCGGGCAGAAGGCACCTCTGGACTCAGCTCTTGCTACCTGAAGCTAACACTACTGCTCCATGTGTGCTTGGAATGCTATGTGCTCCACACTGACTGGGAAGAAACAAGCCTGTAAAGAATCCCAGCTGCAGCTCAGTCGCCTACCAGGCTACTAACACCAAGAATCAATGCTGTGGCGTTACTGCGCTTTAGCTAACATTGCCGTTCCTGAAGCCGCAGGAGTTGGATAGTGCTCGTGTATGAGAGACCGGGGAAAGGGTCCCAGACGTGAAATGGAGTGAGAAACAGTCCGGTGCGGAAGGCAGCTCTCAACTCACCTCTTGGTTATGAGCCTAGTACCCTTGCCCCGGGTGTGCCTGCAGGCCATAAGCCAACCACCTAACTCAAAGGAACAACTCTGTAGGGAATTCCTGCTTCGGCTAAAAGAGCCATGCCTCAGGGTGGACGCATTGTGTGGTGTGCATGCGTGAGTGCACAGCAAGTGAGTCCAAAACCATTTTCCTTGTGAGACCCAGGCCCCGCAAGAAGCCAGAACACGACTCCCCACTGGCTCCATGAAACTAGTACTGCGGCCCCACTTTTGAATGGAAGTCTAATAGCTAGCTTTCTAACTCGAAGAAACAACACTGTAGAGAAACCGTGCTTTAGCTACCGTCGACCTCTCTGTGGGCGAAGCAGTTTAGGGTGTACTGTGGCTGAGAGCCTGGGGACGGTTTCAATATCGTAATATCGGGGGAGAGACAGGCCGGTACAGAAGGCAGCTCTCAACCCACATCATGGTTATGGGGCTAGTACCGTTGCCCAGGGTGTGTGTGCAGGCTTAAACACAGCCACCTAACTCGAAGGAAAAACTCGGTTGAGAGCCTGTGCTGCAGGTAAAACAGCTGCTCCTGAGGGTGGCAGCATTTTGTTGTGTGCGTGCGTGAGAGCCCTGCAAGGGAGTCCAGACCCATTTTCCGTGTGGGACTCAGGCCCCGGCAGAAGACAGAACACGACTCCCCACTTGTTTCATGAAGCTAGCACTGCGGCCCCACTTTTGCATGGAAGTCTAATAACAAGCGTTCTTTTTTATTATTATTATGAAATGTTTTTATTGTTATGTTAATCCCCATACATTACATCATTAGTTTTAGATATAGTGTTCCATGATTCCTTGTTTGTGCATAACACCCAGTGCTCCATGCAGATCGTGCCCTGCTCAATACCCATCACCAGGCTAACCCATCCTCCCACCCCCCTCCCCTCTAGAACCCTCAGTTTGTTTTTCAGAGTCCATCGTCTCTCATGGTTCTTCTCCCCCTCCGATTTTCCCCCCTTCATTCTTCCCCTCCTGCTACATTCTTCTTCTTCTTTTTTTCTTTCTTAACATATATTGCATTATTGGTTTCAGAGGTACAGATCTGAGATTCAACAGTCTTGCACAATTCACAGCGCTTACCAGAACACATACCCTCCCCGGTGTCCAACACCCAGTGACCCCATCCCTCCCACCCCAGCCCCCACTCCAGCAACCCTCAGTTTGTTTCCTGAGATTAAGAATTCCTCATATCAGTGAGGTCATATGATGCATGTCTTTCTCTGTTTGACTTATTTCGCTCAGCATGATACCCTCCAGTTCCATCCACGTCGTTGCAGATGGCAAGATCTCATTCCTTTTGATGGCTGCATAATATTCCATTGTATATATATATATATACCCCCTCTTCTTTATCCATTCATCTGTTGGTGGACATCTTGGCTCTTTCCACAGTTTGGCTATTGTGGACATTAATAGCAAGCGTTCTAACTCGGAGAAACAACACTGAAGAGAAACCGTGCTTTAGCTACCGACGACCTCTGTGTGGGAGGAAGCAGTTTAGGGTGTACGGTGGGTGAGAGCCTGGGGACGGGTTCCGTTTCCTAAAATCGAGGGAGAGACAGGCCGGAGAGAAGGCAGCTCTCAACTCACACCATGGTTATGGGGCTGGTACGGTTGTCCCGGGTGTGTGTGCAGGCTTCACGAAAACCGCCTAACTCGAAGGAAAAACTCGCTGGAGAATCCATGCTTCAGCTAAAAGAGCCGCTCTTGAAGGTGGAAGCATTATGTTGTGTGCGTGCATGAGAGCCCTGCAAGGGAGTCCAAAGCTTTTTGTGAGTGAGCCTCAGGCCCCAGCAGAAGGCAGAACACGACTCCCCATGTGTTTCCTCACGCTAGCACGGCAGCCCCACTTTTGCATGGAAGTCTAACAGCTAGTGTTCTCACTCGAAGAAACAACACTGTAGAGAAACCCTGCTTTAGCTACCGTCGACCTCTAGATGGAGGAAGTATTACACGCACTACCGTGGCTGAGAGCCTGGGGAACGGGTTCCATACGTGAAACCAAGGGAGAAATAGGTCCGGGCAGAAGGCACCTCTGGACTCAGCTCTTGCTACCTGAAGCTAACACTACTGCTCCATGTGTGCTTGGAATGCTATGTGCTCCACACTGACTGGGAAGAAACAAGCCTGTAAAGAATCCCAGCTGCAGCTCATTCGCCTACCAGGCTACTAACACCAAGAATCAATGCTGTGGCGTTAATGCGCTTGAGCTAACATTGCCGTTCCTGAAGCCACAGGAGTTGTATAGTGCTCGTGTATGAGAGACCGGGGAAAGGGTCCCAGACGTGAAATGGAGTGAGAAACAGGCCGGTGCGGAAGGCAGCTCTCACCTCACCTCTTGTTTATGAGCCTAGTACCCTTGCCCCGGGTGTGCCTGCAGGCCATAAGCCAACCACCTAACTCAAAGGAACAACTCTGTAGGGAATTCCTGCTTCGGCTAAAAGAGCCATGCCTCAGGGTGGACGCATTGTGTGGTGTGCATGCGTGAGTGCACAGCAAGTGAGTCCAAAACCATTTTCCTTGTGAGACCCAGGCCCCGCAAGAAGCCAGAACACGACTCCCCACTGGCTCCATGAAACTAGTACTGCGGCCCCACTTTTGAATGGAAGTCTAATAGCTAGCTTTCTAACTCGAAGAAACAACACTGTAGAGAAACCGTGCTTTAGCTACCGTCGACCTCTCTGTGGGCGAAGCAGTTTAGGGTGTACTGTGGCTGAGAGCCTGGGGACGGTTTCAATATCGTAATATCGGGGGAGAGACAGGCCGGTACAGAAGGCAGCTCTCAACCCACATCATGGTTATGGGGCTAGGACCGTTGCCCAGGGTGTGTGTGCAGGCTTAAACACAGCCACCTAACTCGAAGGAAAAACTCGGGTGAGAGCCTGTGCTGCAGGTAAAACAGCTGCTCCTGAGGGTGGCAGCATTTTGTTGTGTGCGTGCGTGAGAGCACTGCAAGGGAGTCCAGACCCATTTTCCGTGTGGTTCTCAGGCCCCGGCAGAAGACAGAACACGACTCCCCACTTGTTTCATGAAGCTAGCACTGCGGCCCCACTTTTGCATGGAAGTCTAATAGAAAGCGTTCTTTCTTATTATTATTATGAAATGTTTTTATTGTTATGTTAATCCCCATACATTACATCATTAGTTTTAGATATAGCGTTCCATGATTCCTTGTTTGTGCATAACACCCAGTGCTCCATGCAGATCGTGCCCTGCTCAATACCCATCACCAGGCTAACACATCCTCCCACCCCCCTCCCCTCTAGAACCCTCAGTTTGTTTTTCAGAGTCCATTGTCTCTCATGGTTCTTCTCCCCCTCCGATTTTCCCCCCTTCATTCTTCCCCTCCTGCTACATTCTTCTTCTTCTTTTTTTCTTTCTTAACATATATTGCATTATTTGTTTCAGAGGTACAGATCTGAGATTCAACAGTCTTGCACAATTCACAGCGCTTACCAGAACACATACCCACCCCGGTGTCCAACACCCAGTGACCCCATCCCTCCCACCCCAGCCCCCACTCCAGCAACCCTCAGTTTGTTTCCTGAGATTAAGAATTCCTCATATCAGTGAGGTCATATGATGCATGTCTTTCTCTGTTTGACTTATTTCGCCCAGCATGATACCCTCCAGTTCCATCCACGTCGTTGCAGATGGCAAGATCTCATTCCTTTTGATGGCTGCATAATATTCCATTGTATATATATATATATACCCCCTCTTCTTTATCCATTCATCTGTTGGTGGACATCTTGGCTCTTTCCACAGTTTGGCTATTGTGGACATTAATAGCAAGCGTTCTAACTCGGAGAAACAACACTGAAGAGAAACCGTGCTTTAGCTACCGACGACCTCTGTGTGGGAGGAAGCAGTTTAGGGTGTACGGTGGGTGAGAGCCTGGGGACGGGTTCCGTTTCCTAAAATCGAGGGAGAGACAGGCCGGAGAGAAGGCAGCTCTCAACTCACACCATGGTTATGGGGCTAGTACCGTTGCCCCGGGTGTGTGTGCAGGCTTCACGAAAACCGCCTAACTTGAAGGAAAAACTCGCTGGAGAATCCATGCTTCAGCTAAAAGAGCCGCTCTTGAAGGTGGAAGCATTATGTTGTGTGCGTCCATGAGAGCCCTGCAAGGGAGTCCAAAGCTTTTTGTGAGTGAGCCTCAGGCCCCAGCAGAAGGCAGAACACGACTCCCCATGTGTTTCATCACGCTAGCACGGCAGCCCCACTTTTGCATGGAAGTCTAACAGCTAGTGTTCTCACTCCAAGAAACAACACTGTAGAGAAACCCTGCTTTAGCTACCGTCGACCTCTAGATGGAGGAAGTATTACACGCACTACCGTGGCTGAGAGACTGGGGAACGGGTTCCATACGTGAAACCAACGGAGAAATAGGTCCGGTCAGAAGGCACCTCTGGACTCAGCTCTTGCTACCTGAAGCTAACACTACTGCTCCATGTGTGCTTGGAATGCTATGTGCTCCACACTGACTGGGAAGAAACAAGCCTGTAAAGAATCCCAGCTGCAGCTCATTCGCCTACCAGGCTACTAACACCAAGAATCAATGCTGTGGCGTTACTGCGCTTGAGCTAACATTGCCGTTCCTGAAGCCGCAGGAGTTGTATAGTGCTCGTGTATGAGAGACCGGGGAAAGGGTCCCAGACGTGAAATGGAGTGAGAAACAGGCCGGTGCGGAAGGCAGCTCTCAACTCACCTCTTGTTTATGAGCCTAGTACCCTTGCCCCGGGTGTGCCTGCAGGCCATAAGCCAACCACCTAACTCAAAGGAACAACTCTGTAGGGAATTCCTGCTTCGGCTAAAAGAGCCATGCCTCAGGGTGGACGCATTGTGTGGTGTGCATGCGTGAGTGCACAGCAAGTGAGTCCAAAACCATTTTCCTTGTGAGACCCAGGCCCCGCAAGAAGCCAGAACACGACTCCCCACGGGCTCCATGAAACTAGTACTGCGGCCCCACTTTTGAATGGAAGTCTAATAGCTAGCTTTCTAACTCGAAGAAACAACACTGTAGAGAAACCGTGCTTTAGCTACCGTCGACCTCTCTGTGGGCGAAGCAGTTTAGGGTGTACTGTGGCTGAGAGCCTGGGGACGGTTTCAATATCGTAATATCGGGGGAGAGACAGGCCGGTACAGAAGGCAGCTCTCAACCCACATCATGGTTATGGGGCTAGTACCGTTGCCCAGGGTGTGTGTGCAGGCTTAAACACAGCCACCTAACTCGAAGGAAAAACTCGGTTGAGAGCCTGTGCTGCAGGTAAAACAGCTGCTCCTGAGGGTGGCAGCATTTTGTTGTGTGCGTGCGTGAGAGCACTGCAAGGGAGTCCAGACCCATTTTCCGTGTGGGACTCAGGCCCCGGCAGAAGACAGAACACGACTCCCCACTTGTTTCATGAAGCTAGCACTGCGGCCCCACTTTTGCATGGAAGTCTAAGAGCAAGCGTTCTTTTTTATTATTATTATGAAATGTTTTTATTGTTATGTTAATCCCCATACATTACATCATTAGTTTTAGATATAGCGTTCCATGATTACTTGTTTGTGCATAACACCCAGTGCTCCATGCAGATCGTGCCCTGCTCAATACCCATCACCAGGCTAACACATCCTCCCACCCCCCTCCCCTCTAGAACCCTCAGTTTGTTTTTCAGAGTCCATCGTCTCTCATGGTTCTTCTCCCCATCCGATTTTCCCCCCTTCATTCTTCCCCTCCTGCTACATTCTTCTTCTTCTTTTTTTCTTTCTTAACATATATTGCATTATTTGTTTCAGAGGTACAGATCTGAGAATCAACAGTCTTGCACAATTCACAGCGCTTACCAGAACACATACCCTCCCCGGTGTCCAACACCCAGTGACCCCATCCCTCCCACCCCAGCCCCCACTCCAGCAACCCTCAGTTTGTTTCCTGAGATTAAGAATTCCTCATATCAGTGAGGTCATATGATGCATGTCTTTCTCTGTTTGACTTATTTCGCCCAGCATGATACCCTCCAGTTCCATCCACGTCGTTGCAGATGGCAAGATCTCATTCCTTTTGATGGCTGCATAATATTCCATTGTATATATATATATATACCCCCTCTTCTTTATCCATTCATCTGTTGGTGGACATCTTGGCTCTTTCCACAGTTTGGCTATTGTGGACATTAATAGCAAGCGTTCTAACTCGGAGAAACAACACTGAAGAGAAACCGTGCTTTAGCTACCGACGACCTCTGTGTGGGAGGAAGCAGTTTAGGGTGTACGGTGGGTGAGAGCCTGGGGACGGGTTCCGTTTCCTAAAATCGAGGGAGAGACAGGCCGGAGAGAAGGCAGCTCTCAACTCACACCATGGTTATGGGGCTGGTACGGTTGCCCCGGGTGTGTGTGCAGGCTTCACGAAAACCGCCTAACTCGAAGGAAAAACTCGCTGGAGAATCCATGCTTCAGCTAAAAGAGCCGCTCTTGAAGGTGGAAGCATTATGTTGTGTGCGTCCATGAGAGCCCTGCAAGGGAGTCCAAAGCTTTTTGTGAGTGAGCCTCAGGCCCCAGCAGAAGGCAGAACACGACTCCCCATGTGTTTCATCACGCTAGCACGGCAGCCCCACTTTTGCATGGAAGTCTAACAGCTAGTGTTCTCACTCGAAGAAACAACACTGTAGAGAAACCCTGCTTTAGCTACCGTCGACCTCTAGATGGAGGAAGTATTACACGCACTACCGTGGCTGAGAGCCTGGGGAACGGGTTCCATACGTGAAACCAAGGGAGAAATAGGTCCGGGCAGAAGGCACCTCTGGACTCAGCTCTTGCTACCTGAAGCTAACACTACTGCTCCATGTGTGCTTGGAATGCTATGTGCTCCACACTGACTGGGAAGAAACAAGCCTGTAAAGAATCCCAGCTGCAGCTCATTCGCCTACCAGGCTACTAACACCAAGAATCAATGCTGTGGCGTTAATGCGCTTGAGCTAACATTGCCGTTCCTGAAGCCACAGGAGTTGTATAGTGCTCGTGTATGAGAGACCGGGGAAAGGGTCCCAGACGTGAAATGGAGTGAGAAACAGGCCGGTGCGGAAGGCAGCTCTCACCTCACCTCTTGTTTATGAGCCTAGTACCCTTGCCCCGGGTGTGCCTGCAGGCCATAAGCCAACCACCTAACTCAAAGGAACAACTCTGTAGGGAATTCCTGCTTCGGCTAAAAGAGCCATGCCTCAGGGTGGACGCATTGTGTGGTGTGCATGCGTGAGTGCACAGCAAGTGAGTCCAAAACCATTTTCCTTGTGAGACCCAGGCCCCGCAAGAAGCCAGAACACGACTCCCCACTGGCTCCATGAAACTAGTACTGCGGCCCCACTTTGGAATGGAAGTCTAATAGCTAGCTTTCTAACTCGAAGAAACAACACTGTAGAGAAACCGTGCTTTAGCTACCGTCGACCTCTCTGTGGGCGAAGCAGTTTAGGGTGTACTGTGGCTGAGAGCCTGGGGACGGTTTCAATATCGTAATATCGGGGGAGAGACAGGCCGGTACAGAAGGCAGCTCTCAACCCACATCATGGTTATGGGGCTAGGACCGTTGCCCAGGGTGTGTGTGCAGGCTTAAACACAGCCACCTAACTCGAAGGAAAAACTCGGGTGAGAGCCTGTGCTGCAGGTAAAACAGCTGCTCCTGAGGGTGGCAGCATTTTGTTGTGTGCGTGCGTGAGAGCACTGCAAGGGAGTCCAGACCCATTTTCCGTGTGGTTCTCAGGCCCCGGCAGAAGACAGAACACGACTCCCCACTTGTTTCATGAAGCTAGCACTGCGGCCCCACTTTTGCATGGAAGTCTAATAGAAAGCGTTCTTTCTTATTATTATTATGAAATGTTTTTATTGTTATGTTAATCCCCATACATTACATCATTAGTTTTAGATATAGCGTTCCATGATTCCTTGTTTGTGCATAACACCCAGTGCTCCATGCAGATCGTGCCCTGCTCAATACCCATCACCAGGCTAACACATCCTCCCACCCCCCTCCCCTCTAGAACCCTCAGTTTGTTTTTCAGAGTCCATTGTCTCTCATGGTTCTTCTCCCCCTCCGATTTTCCCCCCTTCATTCTTCCCCTCCTGCTACATTCTTCTTCTTCTTTTTTTCTTTCTTAACATATATTGCATTATTTGTTTCAGAGGTACAGATCTGAGATTCAACAGTCTTGCACAATTCACAGCGCTTACCAGAACACATACCCACCCCGGTGTCCAACACCCAGTGACCCCATCCCTCCCACCCCAGCCCCCACTCCAGCAACCCTCAGTTTGTTTCCTGAGATTAAGAATTCCTCATATCAGTGAGGTCATATGATGCATGTCTTTCTCTGTTTGACTTATTTCGCCCAGCATGATACCCTCCAGTTCCATCCACGTCGTTGCAGATGGCAAGATCTCATTCCTTTTGATGGCTGCATAATATTCCATTGTATATATATATATATACCCCCTCTTCTTTATCCATTCATCTGTTGGTGGACATCTTGGCTCTTTCCACAGTTTGGCTATTGTGGACATTAATAGCAAGCGTTCTAACTCGGAGAAACAACACTGAAGAGAAACCGTGCTTTAGCTACCGACGACCTCTGTGTGGGAGGAAGCAGTTTAGGGTGTACGGTGGGTGAGAGCCTGGGGACGGGTTCCGTTTCCTAAAATCGAGGGAGAGACAGGCCGGAGAGAAGGCAGCTCTCAACTCACACCATGGTTATGGGGCTAGTACCGTTGCCCCGGGTGTGTGTGCAGGCTTCACGAAAACCGCCTAACTTGAAGGAAAAACTCGCTGGAGAATCCATGCTTCAGCTAAAAGAGCCGCTCTTGAAGGTGGAAGCATTATGTTGTGTGCGTCCATGAGAGCCCTGCAAGGGAGTCCAAAGCTTTTTGTGAGTGAGCCTCAGGCCCCAGCAGAAGGCAGAACACGACTCCCCATGTGTTTCATCACGCTAGCACGGCAGCCCCACTTTTGCATGGAAGTCTAACAGCTAGTGTTCTCACTCCAAGAAACAACACTGTAGAGAAACCCTGCTTTAGCTACCGTCGACCTCTAGATGGAGGAAGTATTACACGCACTACCGTGGCTGAGAGACTGGGGAACGGGTTCCATACGTGAAACCAACGGAGAAATAGGTCCGGTCAGAAGGCACCTCTGGACTCAGCTCTTGCTACCTGAAGCTAACACTACTGCTCCATGTGTGCTTGGAATGCTATGTGCTCCACACTGACTGGGAAGAAACAAGCCTGTAAAGAATCCCAGCTGCAGCTCATTCGCCTACCAGGCTACTAACACCAAGAATCAATGCTGTGGCGTTACTGCGCTTGAGCTAACATTGCCGTTCCTGAAGCCGCAGGAGTTGTATAGTGCTCGTGTATGAGAGACCGGGGAAAGGGTCCCAGACGTGAAATGGAGTGAGAAACAGGCCGGTGCGGAAGGCAGCTCTCAACTCACCTCTTGTTTATGAGCCTAGTACCCTTGCCCCGGGTGTGCCTGCAGGCCATAAGCCAACCACCTAACTCAAAGGAACAACTCTGTAGGGAATTCCTGCTTCGGCTAAAAGAGCCATGCCTCAGGGTGGACGCATTGTGTGGTGTGCATGCGTGAGTGCACAGCAAGTGAGTCCAAAACCATTTTCCTTGTGAGACCCAGGCCCCGCAAGAAGCCAGAACACGACTCCCCACGGGCTCCATGAAACTAGTACTGCGGCCCCACTTTTGAATGGAAGTCTAATAGCTAGCTTTCTAACTCGAAGAAACAACACTGTAGAGAAACCGTGCTTTAGCTACCGTCGACCTCTCTGTGGGCGAAGCAGTTTAGGGTGTACTGTGGCTGAGAGCCTGGGGACGGTTTCAATATCGTAATATCGGGGGAGAGACAGGCCGGTACAGAAGGCAGCTCTCAACCCACATCATGGTTATGGGGCTAGTACCGTTGCCCAGGGTGTGTGTGCAGGCTTAAACACAGCCACCTAACTCGAAGGAAAAACTCGGTTGAGAGCCTGTGCTGCAGGTAAAACAGCTGCTCCTGAGGGTGGCAGCATTTTGTTGTGTGCGTGCGTGAGAGCACTGCAAGGGAGTCCAGACCCATTTTCCGTGTGGGACTCAGGCCCCGGCAGAAGACAGAACACGACTCCCCACTTGTTTCATGAAGCTAGCACTGCGGCCCCACTTTTGCATGGAAGTCTAAGAGCAAGCGTTCTTTTTTATTATTATTATGAAATGTTTTTATTGTTATGTTAATCCCCATACATTACATCATTAGTTTTAGATATAGCGTTCCATGATTACTTGTTTGTGCATAACACCCAGTGCTCCATGCAGATCGTGCCCTGCTCAATACCCATCACCAGGCTAACACATCCTCCCACCCCCCTCCCCTCTAGAACCCTCAGTTTGTTTTTCAGAGTCCATCGTCTCTCATGGTTCTTCTCCCCATCCGATTTTCCCCCCTTCATTCTTCCCCTCCTGCTACATTCTTCTTCTTCTTTTTTTCTTTCTTAACATATATTGCATTATTTGTTTCAGAGGTACAGATCTGAGAATCAACAGTCTTGCACAATTCACAGCGCTTAACAGAACACATACCCTCCCCGGTGTCCAACACCCAGTGACCCCATCCCTCCCACCCCAGCCCCCACTCCAGCAACCCTCAGTTTGTTTCCTGAGATTAAGAATTCCTCATATCAGTGAGGTCATATGATGCATGTCTTTCTCTGTTTGACTTATTTCGCCCAGCATGATACCCTCCAGTTCCATCCACGTCGTTGCAGATGGCAAGATCTCATTCCTTTTGATGGCTGCATAATATTCCATTGTATATATATATATATACCCCCTCTTCTTTATCCATTCATCTGTTGGTGGACATCTTGGCTCTTTCCACAGTTTGGCTATTGTGGACATTAATAGCAAGCGTTCTAACTCGGAGAAACAACACTGAAGAGAAACCGTGCTTTAGCTACCGACGACCTCTGTGTGGGAGGAAGCAGTTTAGGGTGTACGGTGGGTGAGAGCCTGGGGACGGGTTCCGTTTCCTAAAATCGAGGGAGAGACAGGCCGGAGAGAAGGCAGCTCTCAACTCACACCATGGTTATGGGGCTGGTACGGTTGCCCCGGGTGTGTGTGCAGGCTTCACGAAAACGGCCTAACTCGAAGGAAAAACTCGCTGGAGAATCCATGCTTCAGCTAAAAGAGCCGCTCTTGAAGGTGGAAGCATTATGTTGTGTGCGTCCATGAGAGCCCTGCAAGGGAGTCCAAAGCTTTTTGTGAGTGAGCCTCAGGCCCCAGCAGAAGGCAGAACACGACTCCCCATGTGTTTCATCACGCTAGCACGGCAGCCCCACTTTTGCATGGAAGTCTAACAGCTAGTGTTCTCACTCGAAGAAACAACACTGTAGAGAAACCCTGCTTTAGCTACCGTCGACCTCTAGATGGAGGAAGTATTACACGCACTACCGTGGCTGAGAGCCTGGGGAACGGGTTCCATACGTGAAACCAAGGGAGAAATAGGTCCGGGCAGAAGGCACCTCTGGACTCAGCTCTTGCTACCTGAAGCTAACACTACTGCTCCATGTGTGCTTGGAATGCTATGTGCTCCACACTGACTGGGAAGAAACAAGCCTGTAAAGAATCCCAGCTGCAGCTCATTCGCCTACCAGGCTACTAACACCAATAATCAATGCTGTGGCGTTACTGCGCTTGAGCTAACATTGCCGTTCCTGAAGCCACAGGAGTTGTATAGTGCTCGTGTATGAGAGACCGGGGAAAGGGTCCCAGACGTGAAATGGAGTGAGAAACAGGCCGGTGCGGAAGGCAGCTCTCACCTCACCTCTTGTTTATGAGCCTAGTACCCTTGCCCCGGGTGTGCCTGCAGGCCATAAGCCAACCACCTCACTCAAAGGAACAACTCTGTAGGGAATTCCTGCTTCGGCTAAAAGAGCCATGCCTCAGGGTGGACGCATTGTGTGGTGTGCATGCGTGAGTGCACAGCAAGTGAGTCCAAAACCATTTTCCTTGTGAGACCCAGGCCCCGCAAGAAGCCAGAACACGACTCCCCACTGGCTCCATGAAACTAGTACTGCGGCCCCACTTTGGAATGGAAGTCTAATAGCTAGCTTTCTAACTCGAAGAAACAACACTGTAGAGAAACCGTGCTTTAGCTACCGTCGACCTCTCTGTGGGCGAAGCAGTTTAGGGTGTACTGTGGCTGAGAGCCTGGGGACGGTTTCAATATCGTAATATCGGGGGAGAGACAGGCCGGTACAGAAGGCAGCTCTCAACCCACATCATGGTTATGGGGCTAGGACCGTTGCCCAGGGTGTGTGTGCAGGCTTAAACACAGCCACCTAACTCGAAGGAAAAACTCGGTTGAGAGCCTGTGCTGCAGGTAAAACAGCTGCTCCTGAGGGTGGCAGCATTTTGTTGTGTGCGTGCGTGAGAGCAATGCAAGGGAGTCCAAAGCTTTTTGCGAGTGAGACTCAGGCCCCAGCGAAAGGCAGAACACGACTCCGCATGTGTTTGACCAAGCTAGCATGGCAGCCCCACATTTGCATGGAAGTTTAATAGCTAGCATTCTAACTCGAAGAAACTACACAGTAGAGAAACCGTGCTTTAGCTACCATCGTCCTCTCTGTGGGCGAAGCAGTTTAGGGTGTACTGTGGCTGAGAGCCTGGGGACATTTTCCATTTTGTAAAATCGGGGGAGAGACAGGCCGGTACAGAAGGCAGCTCTCAACTCACATCATGGTTATGGGGCTAGTACCGTTGCCCTGGGTGTGAGTGCAGGCTTAAAGACAGCTACCTAACTCGAAGGAAAAACACGGTAGAGGATCCGTGCTTCAGCTAAAACAGCCGCTCCTGAGGGTGGAAGCATTTGGTTGTGTGCATGCGTGAGAGCACTGCAAGGGAGTCCAAAGTTTCTGCGAGTGAGACTCAGGCCCCAGCAAAAGGCAAAACACGACTCCCCGTGTGTTTCATTTAGCTAGCGCTGCGGCCCTACTTTTGCATGGAAGTCTAATCGCTACCTTTCTCCCTGGAAGAAACAACACGGTAGAGAAACCGTGCTTTAGCTACCATCCACCTCTCTGAGGGAGGAAGCACTTTCCAGGCTACCGTGGGGGAGAGCCTGAGGAACGGGTTCTTTACGGGAAACCGAGGGAGAAGGAGTCCGGGCCAGAAGGCTCCTCTCGACTCAGCTCTTGTTACCTGAAGTGAACACTTCGGCTCCATGTGTGCATAGGAATGCTAAGGGCTCCACACTGATTTGGCAGAAAGAAGCCGGTCAAGAACCCCAGCTTCAGCTCATTCGCCACTCCACAGGGTGGCAGCATTTTCAAGTCCGCTTGAGTGCAAACCTGGGGAAGGGGTCCCAGCAGAATTCAGAGGGAGAAATAAGCATGGGCAGAAGGCACCTATCGACTCAACTCTTGTTTCGGGAAACTAGATCGGCTCTCCCGTGTGTGCGTGGAGTCCTCAGTGCCATCCACGCAACGCAAAGGAACAAAACTGTAGAGAACCCGTGCCTCAGCAAAGATCGCCCTTCCTGAGCGTGCACTTCATCTATTGTGTGTTTTTGTGAAAGCATGAGAAAGGGAACCTAAAGGTAACTCGGAGTGCGAAGCAGGCCTGGAAGGAAGGCTGCTGTCGACTCACCTCTTGTTTGAGGAGATTAGCACTGCTGTACCCTGTGTGCCTGGATGCCTAGTTACCAGGCTCCTAACACCAAGAATCAATCCTATAGAGTGACTGCGCTTGAGTTAACATTGCCGTTCCTGAAGCAGGAGGAATTTGACACTGCTTGTGTACGAGAGACCGGGCAAAGGGTCCCAGACGTGAAATGGAGTGAGAAACAGGCCGGTGCGGAAGGCAGCTCTCAACTCACCTCTTGTTTATGAGGCTAGTACCCTTGCCCCGGGTGTGCCTGCAGGCCATAAGCCAACCACCTCACTCAAAGGAACAACTCTGTAGGGAATTCCTGCTTCGGCTAAAAGAGCCATGCCTCAGGGTGGACGCATTGTGTGGTGTGCATGCGTGAGTGCACAGCAATTGAGTCCAAAACCATTTTCCTTGTGAGACCCAGGCCCCGCAAGAAGCCTGAACACGACTCCCCACTGGCTCCATGAAACTAGTACTGCGGCCCCACTTTGGAATGGAAGTCTAATAGCTAGCTTTCTAACTCGAAGAAACAACACTGTAGAGAAACCGTGCTTTAGCTACCGTCGACCTCTCTGTGGGCGAAGCAGTTTAGGGTGTACTGTGGCTGAGAGCCTGGGGACGGTTTCAATATCGTAATATCGGGGGAGAGACAGGCCGGCACAGAAGGCAGCTCTCAACCCACATCATGGTTATGGGGCTAGGACCGTTGCCCAGGGTGTGTGTGCAGGCTTAAACGAAGCCACCTAACTCGAAGGAAAAACTCGGTTGAGAGCCTGTGCTGCAGGTAAAACAGCTGCTCCTGAGGGTGGCAGCATTTTGTTGTGTGCGTGCGTGAGAGCACTGCAAGGGAGTCCAGACCCATTTTCCGTGTGGGACTCAGGCCCCGGCAGAAGACAGAACACGACTCCCCACTTGTTTCATGAAGCTAGCACTGCGGCCCCACTTTTGCATGGAAGTCTAATAGCAAGCGTTCTTTTTTATTATTATTATGAAACGTTTTTATTGTTATGTTAATCCCCATACATTACATCATTAGTTTTAGATATAGTGTTCCATGATTCCTTGTTTGTGCATAACACCCAGTGCTCCATGCAGATCGTGCCCTGCTCAATACCCATCACCAGGCTAACCCTTCCTCCCACCCCCCTCCCCTCTAGAACCCTCAGTTTGTTTTTCAGAGTCCATCGTCTCTCATGGTTCTTCTCCCCCTCCGATTTTCCCCCCTTCATTCTTCCCCTCCTGCTACATTCTTCTTCTTCTTTTTTTCTTTTTAACATATATTGCATTATTGGTTTCAGAGGTACAGATCTGAGATTCAACAGTCTTGCACAATTCACAGCGCTTACCAGAACACATATCCTCCCCAGTGTCCAACACCCAGTGACCCCATCCCTCCCACCCCAGCCCCCACTCCAGCAACCCTCAGTTTGTTTCCTGAGATTAAGAATTCCTCATATCAGTGAGGTCATATGATACATGTCTTTCTCTGTTTGACTTATTTCGCTCAGCATGATACCCTCCAGTTCCATCCACGTCGTTGCAGACGGCAAGATCTCATTCCTTTTGATGGCTGCATAATATTCCATTGTGTATATATATATATATATATATATATATATATATACCCCCTCTTCTTTATCCATTCATCTGTTGGTGGACATCTTGGCTCTTTCCACAGTTTGGCTATTGTGGACATTAATAGCAAGCGTTCTAACTCGGAGAAACAACACTGAAGAGAAACCGTGCTTTAGCTACCGACGACCTTTGTGTGGGAGGAAGCAGTTTAGGGTGTACGGTGGGTGAGAGCCTGGGGACGGGTTCCGTTTCCTAAAATCGAGGGAGAGACAGGCCGGAGAGAAGGCAGCTCTCAACTCACACCATGGTTATGGGACTAGTACCGTTGCCCCGGGTGTGTGTGCAGGCTTCATGAAAACCGCCTAACTCGAAGGAAAAACTCGCTGGAGAATCCATGCTTCAGCTAAAAGAGCCGCTCTTGAAGGTGGAAGCATTATGTTGTGTGCGTGCATGAGAGCCCTGCAAGGGAGTCCAAAGCTTTTTGTGAGTGAGCCTCAGGCCCCAGCAGAAGGCAGAACACGACTCCCCATGTGTTTCATCACGCTAGCACGGCAGCCCCACTTTTGCATGGAAGTCTAACAGCTAGTGTTCTCACTCGAAGAAACAACACTGTAGAGAAACCCTGCTTTAGCTACCGTCGACCTCTAGATGGAGGAAGTATTACACGGACTACCGTGGCTGAGAGCCTGGGGGACGGGTTCCATACGTGAAAGCAAGGGAGAAATAGGTCCGGGCAGAAGGCACCTCTGGACTCAGCTCTTGCTACCTGAAGCTAACACTACTGCTCCATGTGTGCTTGGAATGCTATGTGCTCCACACTGACTGGGAAGAAACAAGCCTGTCAAGAATCCCAGCTGCAGCTCATTCGCCTACCAGGCTACTAACACCAAGAATCAATGCTGTGGCGTTACTGCGCCTTAGCTAACATTGCCGTTCCTGAAGCCGCAGGAGTTGTATAGTGCTCGTGTATGAGAGACCGGGGAAAGGGTCCCAGACGTGAAATGGAGTGAGAAACAGGCCGGTGCGGAAGGCAGCTCTCAACTCACCTCTTGTTTATGAGGCTAGTACCCTTGCCCCGGGTGTGCCTGCAGGCCATAAGCCAACCACCTAACTCAAAGGAACAACTCTGTAGGGAATTCCTGCTTCGGCTAAAAGAGCCATGCCTCAGGGTGGACGCATTGTGTGGTGTGCATGTGTGAGTGCACAGCAAGTGAGTCCAAAACCATTTTCCTTGTGAGACCCAGGCCCCGCAAGAAGCCAGAACACGACTCCCCACTGGCTCCATGAAACTAGTACTGCGGCCCCACTTTTGAATGGAAGTCTAATAGCTAGCTTTCTAACTCGAAGAAACAACACTGTAGAGAAACCGTGCTTTAGCTACCGTCGACCTCTCTGTGGGCGAAGCAGTTTAGGGTGTACTGTGGCTGAGAGCCTGGGGACGGTTTCAATATCGTAATATCGGGGGAGAGACAGGCCGGTACAGAAGGCAGCTCTCAACCCACATCATGGTTATGGGGCTAGTACCGTTGCCCAGGGTGTGTGTGCAGGCGTAAACGAAGCCACCTAACTCGAAGGAAAAACTCGGTTGAGAGCCTGTGCTGCAGGTAAAACAGCTGCTCCTGAGGGTGGCAGCATTTTGTTGTGTGCGTGCGTGAGAGCACTGCAAGGGAGTCCAGACCCATTTTCCGTGTGGGACTCAGGCCCCGGCAGAAGACAGAACACGACTCCCCACTTGTTTCATGAAGCTAGCACTGCGGCCCCACTTTTGCATGGAAGTCTAATAGCAAGCGTTCTTTAGTATTATTATTATTAAATGTTTTTATTGTTATGTTAATCCCCATACATTACATCATTAGTTTTAGATATAGTGTTCCATGATTCCTTGTTTGTGCATAACACCCAGTGCTCCATGCAGATCGTGCCCTGCTCAATACCCATCACCAGGCTAACCCATCCTCCCACCCCCCTCCCCTCTAGAACCCTCAGTTTGTTTCTCAGAGTCCATCGTCTCTCATGGTTCTTCTCCCCCTCCGATTTTCCCCCCTTCATTCTTCCCCTCCTGCTACATTCTTCTTCTTTTTTTTTTCTTTCTTATCATATATTGCATTATTTGTTTCAGAGGTACAGATCTGAGATTCAACAGTCTTGCACAATTCACAGCGCTTACCAGAACAAATACCCTCCCCAGTGTCCAGCACCCAGTGACCCCATCCCTCCCACCCCAGCCCCCACTCCAGCCCAGCAACCCTCAGTTTGTTTCGTGAGATTAAGAATTCCTCATATCAGTGAGGTCATATGATACATGTCTTTCTCTGTTTGACGTATTTAGCTCAGCATGATACCCTCCAGTTCCATCCACGTCGTTGCAGATGGCAAGATCTCATTCCTTTTGATGGCTGCATAATATTCCATTGTATATATATATATATATATATATATATATATATATATACCCCCTCTTCTTTATCCATTCATCTGTTGGTGGACATCTTGGCTCTTTCCACAGTTTGGCTATTGTGGACATTAATGGCAAGCGTTCTAACTCGGAGAAACAACACTGAAGAGAAACCGTGCTTTAGCTACCGACGACCTCTGTGTGGGAGGAAGCAGTTTAGGGTGTACGGTGGGTGAGAGCCTGGGGACGGGTTCCGTTTCGTAAAATCGAGGGAGAGACAGGCCGGAGAGAAGGCAGCTCTCAACTCACACCATGGCTATGGGGCTAGTACCGTTGCCCCGGGTGTGTGTGCAGGCTTCAGGAAAACCGCCTAACTCGAAGGAAAAACTCGCTGGAGAATCCATGCTTCAGCTAAAAGAGCCGCTCTTGAAGGTGGAAGCATTATGTTGTGTGCGTGCATGAGAGCCCTGCAAGGGAGTCCAAAGCTTTTTGTGAGTGAGCCTCAGGCCCCAGCAGAAGGCAGAACACGACTCCCCATGTGTTTCATCACGCTAGCACGGCAGCCCCACTTTTGCATGGAAGTCTAACAGCTAGTGTTCTCACTCGAAGAAACAACACTGTAGAGAAACCCTGCTTTAGCTACCGTCGACCTCTAGATGGAGGAAGTATTACACGGACTACCGTGGCTGAGAGCCTGGGGGACGGGTTCCATACGTGAAAGCAAGGGAGAAATAGGTCCGGGCAGAAGGCACCTCTGGACTCAGCTCTTGCTACCTGAAGCTAACACTACTGCTCCATGTGTGCTTGGAATGCTATGTGCTCCACACTGACTGGGAAGAAACAAGCCTGTCAAGAATCCCAGCTGCAGCTCATTCGCCTACCAGGCTACTAACACCAAGAATCAATGCTGTGGCGTTACTGCGCCTTAGCTAACATTGCCGTTCCTGAAGCCGCAGGAGTTGTATAGTGCTCGTGTATGAGAGACCGGGGAAAGGGTCCCAGACGTGAAATGGAGTGAGAAACAGGCCGGTGCGGAAGGCAGCTCTCAACTCACCTCTTGTTTATGAGGCTAGTACCCTTGCCCCGGGTGTGCCTGCAGGCCATAAGCCAACCACCTAACTCAAAGGAACAACTCTGTAGGGAATTCCTGCTTCGGCTAAAAGAGCCATGCCTCAGGGTGGACGCATTGTGTGGTGTGCATGCGTGAGTGCACAGCAAGTGAGTCCAAAACCATTTTCCTTGTGAGACCCAGGCCCCGCAAGAAGCCAGGACACGACTCCCCACTGGCTCCATGAAACTAGTACTGCGGCCCCACTTTTGAATGGAAGTCTAATAGCTAGCTTTCTAACTCGAAGAAACAACACTGTAGAGAAACCGTGCTTTAGCTACCGTCGACCTCTCTGTGGGCGAAGCAGTTTAGGGTGTACTGTGGCTGAGAGCCTGGGGACGGTTTCAATATCGTAATATCGGGGGAGAGACAGGCCGGTACAGAAGGCAGCTCTCAACCCACATCATGGTTATGGGGCTAGTACCGTTGCCCAGGGTGTGTGTGCAGGCGTAAACGAAGCCACCTAACTCGAAGGAAAAACTCGGTTGAGAGCCTGTGCTGCAGGTAAAACAGCTGCTCCTGAGGGTGGCAGCATTTTGTTGTGTGCGTGCGTGAGAGCACTGCAAGGGAGTCCAGACCCATTTTCCGTGTGGGACTCAGGCCCCGGCAGAAGACAGAACACGACTCCCCACTTGTTTCATGAAGCTAGCACTGCGGCCCCACTTTTGCATGGAAGTCTAATAGCAAGCGTTCTTTAGTATTATTATTATTAAATGTTTTTATTGTTATGTTAATCCCCATACATTACATCATTAGTTTTAGATATAGTGTTCCATGATTCCTTGTTTGTGCATAACACCCAGTGCTCCATGCAGATCGTGCCCTGCTCAATACCCATCACCAGGCTAACCCATCCTCCCACCCCCCTCCCCTCTAGAACCCTCAGTTTGTTTTTCAGAGTCCATCGTCTCTCATGGTTCTTCTCCCCCTCCGATTTTCCCCCCTTCATTCTTCCCCTCCTGCTACATTCTTCTTCTTTTTTTTTTCTTTCTTATCATATATTGCATTATTTGTTTCAGAGGTACAGATCTGAGATTCAACAGTCTTGCACAATTCACAGCGCTTACCAGAACAAATACCCTCCCCAGTGTCCAGCACCCAGTGACCCCATCCCTCCCACCCCAGCCCCCACTCCAGCCCAGCAACCCTCAGTTTGTTTCGTGAGATTAAGAATTCCTCATATCAGTGAGGTCATATGATACATGTCTTTCTCTGTTTGACTTATTTCGCTCAGCATGATACCCTCCAGTTCCATCCACGTCGTTGCAGATGGCAAGATCTCATTCCTTTTGATGGCTGCATAATATTCCATTGTGTATATATATATATATATATATATATATATATATATATATATCCCCCCTCTTCTTTATCCATTCATCTGTTGGTGGACATCTTGGCTCTTTCCACAGTTTGGCTATTGTGGACATTAATGGCAAGCGTTCTAACTCGGAGGAACAACACTGAAGAGAAACCGTGCTTTAGCTACCGACGACCTCTGTGTGGGAGGAAGCAGTTTAGGGTGTACGGTGGGTGAGAGCCTGGGGATGGGTTCCGTTTCCTAAAATCGAGGGAGAGACAGGCCGGAGAGAAGGCAGCTCTCAACTCACACCATGGCTATGGGGCTAGTACCGTTGCCCCGGGTGTGTGTGCAGGCTTCGGGAAAACCGCCTAACTCGAAGGAAAAACTCGCTGGAGAATCCATGCTTCAGCTAAAAGAGCCCCTTTGAAGGTGGAAGCATTATGTTGTGTGCGTGCATGAGAGCCCTGCAAGGGAGTCCAAAGCTTTTTGTGAGTGAGCCTCAGGCCCCAGCAGAAGGCAGAACACGACTCCCCATGTGTTTCATCACGCTAGCACGGCAGCCCCACTTTTGCATGGAAGTCTAACAGCTAGTGTTCTCACTCGAAGAAACAACACTGTAGAGAAACCCTGCTTTAGCTACCGTCGACCTCTATATGGAGGAAGTATTACACGGACTACCGTGGCTGAGAGCCTGGGGGACGGGTTCCATACGTGAAAGCAAGGGAGAAATAGGTCCGTGCAGAAGGCACCTCTGGACTCGGCTCTTGCTACCTGAAGCTAACACTACTGCTCCATGTGTGCTTGGAATGCTATGTGCTCGACACTGACTGGGAAGAAACAAGCCTGTCAAGAATCCCAGCTGCAGCTCATTCGCCTACCAGGCTACTAACACCAAGAATCAATGCTGTGGCGTTACTGCGCCTTAGCTAACATTGCCGTTCCTGAAGCCGCAGGAGTTGGATAGTGCTCGTGTATGAGAGACCGGGGAAACGGTCCCAGACGTGAAATGGAGTGAGAAACAGGCCGGTGCGGAAGGCAGCTCTCAACTCACCTCTTGTTTATGAGGCTAGTACCCTTGCCCCGGGTGTGCCTGCAGGCCATAAGCCAACCACCTAACTCAAAGGAACAACTCTGTAGGGAATTCCTGCTTCGGCTAAAAGAGCCATGCCTCAGGGTGGACGCATTGTGTGGTGTGCATGCGTGAGTGCACAGCAAGTGAGTCCAAAACCATTTTCCTTGTGAGACCCAGGCCCCGCAAGAAGCCAGAACACGACTCCCCACTGGCTCCATGAAACTAGTACTGCGGCCCCGCTTTTGAATGGAAGTCTAATAGCTAGCTTTCTAACTCGAAGAAACAACACTGTAGAGAAACCGTGCTTTAGCTACCGTCGACCTCTCTGTGGGCGAAGCAGTTTAGGGTGTACTGTGGCTGAGAGCCTGGGGACGGTTTCAATATCGTAATATCGGGGGAGAGACAGGCCGGTACAGAAGGCAGCTCTCAACCCACATCATGGTTATGGGGCTAGTACCGTTGCCCAGGGTGTGTGTGCAGGCTTAAACGAAGCCACCTAACTCGAAGGAAAAACTCGGTTGAGAGCCTGTGCTGCAGGTAAAACAGCTGCTCCTGAGGGTGGCAGCATTTTGTTGTGTGCGTGCGTGAGAGCACTGCAAGGGAGTCCAGACCCATTTTCCGTGTGGGACTCAGGCCCCGGCAGAAGACAGAACACGACTCCCCACTTGTTTCATGAAGCTAGCACTGCGGCCCCACTTTTGCATGGAAGTCTAATAGCAAGCGTTCTTTTTTATTATTATTATGAAATGATTTTATTGTTATGTTAATCCCCATACATTGCATCAGTAGTTTTAGATATAGTGTTCCATGATTCCTTGTTTGTGCATAACACCCAGTGCTCCATGCAGATCGTGCCCTGCTCAATACCCATCACCAGGCTAACCCATCCTCCCACCCCCCTCCCCTCTAGAACCCTCAGTTTGTTTCTCAGAGTCCATCGTCTCTCATGGTTCTTCTCCCCCTCCGATTTTCCCCCCTTCATTCTTCCCCTCCTGCTACATTCTTCTTCTTCTTTTTTTCTTTCTTAACATATATTGCATTATTTGTTTCAGAGGTACAGATCTGAGATTCAACAGTCTTGCACAATTCACAGCGCTTACCAGAACACATACCCTCCCCTGTGTCCAACACCCAGTGACCCCATCCCTCCCACCCCAGCCCCCACTCCAGCAACCCTCAGTTTGTTTCCTGAGATTAAGAATTCCTCATATCAGTGAGGTCATATGATACATGTCTTTCTCTGTTTGACTTATTTCGCTCAGCATGATACCGTCCAGTTCCATCCACGTGGTTGCAGATGGCAAGATCTCATTCCTTTTGATGGCTGCATAATATTCCATTGTGTATATATATATATATATATATATATATATATATATACCCCCTCTTCTTTATCCATTCATCTGTTGGTGGACATCTTGGCTCTTTCCACAGTTTGGCTATTGTGGACATTAATGGCAAGCGTTCTAACTCGGAGAAACAACACTGAAGAGAAACCGTGCTTTACCTACCGACGACCTCTGTGTGGGAGGAAGCAGTTTAGGGTGTACGGTGGGTGAGAGCCTGGGGACGGGTTCCGTTTCCTAAAATCGAGGGAGAGACAGGCCGGAGAGAAGGCAGCTCTCAACTCACACCATGGCTATGGGGCTGGTACCGTTGCCCCGGGTTTGTGTGCAGGCTTCATGAAAACCGCCTAACTCGAAGGAAAAACTCGCTGGAGAATCCATGCTTCAGCTAAAAGAGCCGCTCTTGAAGGTGGAAGCATTATGTTGTGTGCGTGCATGAGAGCCCTGCAAGGGAGTCCAAAGCTTTTTGTGAGTGAGCCTCAGGCCCCAGCAGAAGGCAGAACACGACTCCCCATGTGTTTCATCACGCTAGCACGGCAGCCCCACTTTTGCATGGAAGTCTAACAGCTAGTGTTCTCACTCGAAGAAACAACACTGTAGAGAAACCCTGCTTTAGCTACCGTCGACCTCTAGATGGAGGAAGTATTACACGGACTACCGTGGCTGAGAGCCTGGGGGACGGGTTCCATACGTGAAAGCAAGGGAGAAATAGGTCCGGGCAGAAGGCACCTCTGGACTCAGCTCTTGCTACCTGAAGCTAACACTACTGCTCCATGTGTGCTTGGAATGCTATATGCTCGACACTGACTGGGAAGAAACAAGCCTGTCAAGAATCCCAGCTGCAGCTCATTCGCCTACCAGGCTACTAACACCAAGAATCAATGCTGTGGCCTTACTGCGCCTTAGCTAACATTGCCGTTCCTGAAGCCGCAGGAGTTGGATAGTGCTCGTGTATGAGAGACCGGGGAAAGGGTCCCAGACGTGAAATGGAGTGAGAAACAGGCCGGTGCGGAAGGCAGCTCTCAACTCACCTCTTGTTTATGAGGCTAGTACCCTTGCCCCGGGTGTGCCTGCAGGCCATAAGCCAACCACCTAACTCAAAGGAACAACTCTGTAGGGAATTCGTGCTTCGGCTAAAAGAGCCATGCCTCAGGGTGGACGCATTGTGTGGTGTGCATGCGTGAGTGCACAGCAAGTGAGTCCAAAACCATTTTCCTTGTGAGACCCAGGCCCCGCAAGAAGCCAGAACACGACTCCCCACTGGCTCCATGAAACTAGTACTGCGGCCCCACTTTTGAATGGAAGTCTAATAGCTAGCTTTCTAACTCGAAGAAACAACACTGTAGAGAAACCGTGCTTTAGCTACCGTCGACCTCTCTGTGGGCGAAGCAGTTTAGGGTGTACTGTGGCTGAGAGCCTGGGGACGGTTTCAATATCGTAATATCGGGGGAGAGACAGGCCGGTACAGAAGGCAGCTCTCAACCCACATCATGGTTATGGGGCTAGTACCGTTGCCCAGGGTGTGTGTGCAGGCTTAAACGAAGCCACCTAACTCGAAGGAAAAACTCGGTTGAGAGCCTGTGCTGCAGGTAAAACAGCTGCTCCTGAGGGTGGCAGCATTTTGTTGTGTGCGTGCGTGAGAGCACTGCAAGGGAGTCCAGACCCATTTTCCGTGTGGGACTCAGGCCCCGGCAGAAGACAGAACACGACTCCCCACTTGTTTCATGAAGCTAGCACTGCGGCCCCACTTTTGCATGGAAGTCTAATAGCAAGCGTTCTTTTTTATTATTATTATGAAATGTTTTTATTGTTATGTTAATCCCCATACATTGCATCAGTAGTTTTAGATATAGTGTTCCATGATTCCTTGTTTGTGCATAACACCCAGTGCTCCATGCAGATCGTGCCCTGCTCAATACCCATCACCAGGCTAACCCATCCTCCCACCCCCCTCCCCTCTAGAACCCTCAGTTTGTTTCTCAGAGTCCATCGTCTCTCATGGTTCTTCTCCCCCTCCGATTTTCCCCCCTTCATTCTTCCCCTCCTGCTACATTCTTCTTCTTCTTTTTTTCTTTCTTAACATATATTGCATTATTTGTTTCAGAGGTACAGATCTGAGATTCAACAGTCTTGCACAATTCACAGCGCTTACCAGAACACATACCCTCCCCAGTGTCCAACACCCAGTGACCCCATCCCTCCCACCCCAGCCCCCACTCCAGCAACCCTCAGTTTGTTTCCTGAGATTAAGAATTCCTCATATCAGTGAGGTCATATGATACATGTCTTTCTCTGTTTGACTTATTTCGCTCAGCATGATACCGTCCAGTTCCATCCACGTCGTTGCAGATGGCAAGATCTCATTCCTTTTGATGGCTGCATAATATTCCATTGTGTATATATATATATATATATATATATATATATATATACCCCCTCTTCTTTATCCATTCATCTGTTGGTGGACATCTTGGCTCTTTCCACAGTTTGGCTATTGTGGACATTAATGGCAAGCGTTCTAACTCGGAGAAACAACACTGAAGAGAAACCGTGCTTTAGCTACCGACGACCTCTGTGTGGGAGGAAGCAGTTTAGGGTGTACGGTGGGTGAGAGCCTGGGGACGGGTTCCGTTTCCTAAAATCGAGGGAGAGACAGGCCGGAGAGAAGGCAGCTCTCAACTCACACCATGGCTATGGGGCTGGTACCGTTGCCCCGGGTGTGTGTGCAGGCTTCATGAAAACCGCCTAACTCGAAGGAAAAACTCGCTGGAGAATCCATGCTTCAGCTAAAAGAGCCGCTCTTGAAGGTGGAAGCATTATGTTGTGTGCGTGCATGAGAGCCCTGCAAGGGAGTCCAAAGCTTTTTGTGAGTGAGCCTCAGGCCCCAGCAGAAGGCAGAACACGACTCCCCATGTGTTTCATCACGCTAGCACGGCAGCCCCACTTTTGCATGGAAGTCTAACAGCTAGTGTTCTCACTCGAAGAAACAACACTGTAGAGAAACCCTGCTTTAGCTACCGTCGACCTCTAGATGGAGGAAGTATTACACGGAGTACCGTGGCTGAGAGCGTGGGGGACGGGTTCCATACGTGAAAGCAAGGGAGAAATAGGTCCGGGCAGAAGGCACCTCTGGACTCAGCTCTTGCTACCTGAAGCTAACACTACTGCTCCATGTGTGCTTGGAATGCTATGTGCTCCACACTGACTGGGAAGAAACAAGCCTGTCAAGAATCCCAGCTGCAGCTCATTCGCCTACCAGGCTACTAACACCAAGAATCAATGCTGTGGCGTTACTGCGCCTTAGCTAACATTGCCGTTCCTGAAGCCGCAGGAGTTGTATAGTGCTCGTGTATGAGAGACCGGGGAAAGGGTCCCAGACGTGAAATGGAGTGAGAAACAGGCCGGTGCGGAAGGCAGCTCTCAACTCACCTCTTGTTTATGAGGCTAGTACCCTTGCCCCGGGTGTGCCTGCAGGCCATAATCCAACCACCTAACTCAAAGGAACAACTCTGTAGGGAATTCCTGCTTCGGCTAAGAGAGCCATGCCTCAGGGGGGACGCATTGTGTGGTGTGCATGCGTGAGTGCACAGCAAGTGAGTCCAAAACCATTTTCCTTGTGAGACCCAGGCCCCGCAAGAAGCCAGAACACGACTCCCCACTGGCTCCATGAAACTAGTACTGCGGCCCCACTTTTGAATGGAAGTCTAATAGCTAGCTTTCTAACTCGAAGAAACAACACTGTAGAGAAACCGTGCTTTAGCTACCGTCGACCTCTCTGTGGGCGAAGCAGTTTAGGGTGTACTGTGGCTGAGAGCCTGGGGACGGTTTCAATATCGTAATATCGGGGGAGAGACAGGCCGGTACAGAAGGCAGCTCTCAACCCACATCATGGTTATGGGGCTAGTACCGTTGCCCAGGGTGTGTGTGCAGGCTTAAACACAGCCACCTGACTCGAAGGAAAAACTCGGTTGAGAGCCTGTGCTGCAGGTAAAACAGCTGCTCCTGAGGGTGGCAGCATTTTGTTGTGTGCGTGCGTGAGAGCACTGCAAGGGAGTCCAGACCCATTTTCCGTGTGGGACTCAGGCCCCGGCAGAAGACAGAACACGACTCCCCACTTGTTTCATGAAGCTAGCACTGCGGCCCCACTTTTGCATGGAAGTCTAATAGCAAGCGTTCTTTTTTATTATTATTATGAAATGTTTTTACTGTTATGTTAATCCCCATACATTACATCATTAGTTTTAGATATAGTGTTCCATGATTCCTTGTTTGTGCATAACACCCAGTGCTCCATGCAGATCGTGCCCTGCTCAATACCCATCACCAGGCTAACCCATCCTCCCACCCCCCTCCCCTCTAGAACCCTCAGTTTGTTTCTCAGAGTCCATCGTCTCTCATGGTTCTTCTCCCCCTCCGATTTTCCCCCCTTCATTCTTCCCCTCCTGCTACATTCTTCTTCTTCTTTTTTTCTTTCTTAACATATATTGCATTGTTTCAGAGGTACAGATCTGAGATTCAACAGCCTTGCACAATTCACAGCGCTTACCAGAACACATACCCTCCCCAGTGTCCAACACCCAGTGACCCCATCCCTCCCACCCCAGCCCCCACTCCAGCCCAGCAACCCTCAGTTTGTTTCGTGAGATTAAGGATTCCTCATATCAGTGAGGTCATATGATACATGTCTTTCTCTGTTTGACTTATTTCGCTCAGCATGATACCCTCCAGTTCCATCCACGTCGTTGCAGATGGCAAGATCTCATTCCTTTTGATGGCTGCATAATATTCCATTGTGTATATATATATACCCCCTCTTCTTTATCCATTCATCTGTTGGTGGACATCTTGGCTCTTTCCACAGTTTGGCTATTGTGGACATTAATGGCAAGCGTTCTAACTCGGAGAAACAACACTGAAGAGAAACCGTGCTTTAGCAACCGACGACCTCTGTGTGGGAGGAAGCAGTTTAGGGTGTACGGTGGGTGAGAGCCTGGGGACGGGTTCCGTTTCGTAAAATCGAGGGAGAGACAGGCCGGAGAGAAGGCAGCTCTCAACTCACACCATGGCTATGGGGCTAGTACCGTTGCCCCGGGTGTGTGTGCAGGCTTCAGGAAAACCGCCTAACTCGAAGGAAAAACTCGCTGGAGAATCCATGCTTCAGCTAAAAGAGCCGCTCTTGAAGGTGGAAGCATTATGTTGTGTGCGTGCATGAGAGCCCTGCAAGGGAGTCCAAAGCTTTTTGTGAGTGAGCCTCAGGCCCCAGCAGAAGGCAGAACACGACTCCCCATGTGTTTCCTCACGCTAGCACGGCAGCCCCACTTTTGCATGGAAGTCTAACAGCTAGTGTTCTCACTCGAAGAAACAACACTGTAGAGAAACCCTGCTTTAGCTACCGTCGACCTCTAGATGGAGGAAGTATTACACGGACTACCGTGGCTGAGAGCCTGGGGGACGGGTTCCATACGTGAAAGCAAGGGAGAAATAGGTCCGGGCAGAAGGCACCTCTGGACTCAGCTCTTGCTACCTGAAGCTAACACTACTGCTCCATGTGTGCTTGGAATGCTATGTGCTCCACACTGACTGGGAAGAAACAAGCCTGTCAAGACTCCCAGCTGCAGCTCATTCGCCTACCAGGCTACTAACACCAAGAATCAATGCTGTGGCGTTACTGCGCCTTAGCTAACATTGCCGTTCCTGAAGCCGCAGGAGTTGGATAGTGCTCGTGTATGAGAGACCGGGGAAAGGGTCCCAGACGTGAAATGGAGTGAGAAACAGGCCGGTGCGGAAGGCAGCTCTCAACTCACCTCTTGTTTATGAGGCTAGTACCCTTGCCCCGGGTGTGCCTGCAGGCCATAAGCCAACCACCTCACTCAAAGGAACAACTCTGTAGGGAATTCCTGCTTCGGCTAAAAGAGCCATGCCTCAGGGTGGACGCATTGTGTGGTGTGCATGCGTGAGTGCACAGCAAGTGAGTCCAAAACCATTTTCCTTGTGAGACCCAGGCCCCGCAAGAAGCCAGAACACGACTCCCCACTGGCTCCATGAAACTAGTACTGCGGCCCCACTTTTGAATGGAAGTCTAATAGCTAGCTTTCTAACTCGAAGAAACAACACTGTAGAGAAACCGTGCTTTAGCTACCGTCGACCTCTCTGTGGGCGAAGCAGTTTAGGGTGTACTGTGGCTGAGAGCCTGGGGACGGTTTCAATATCGTAATATCGGGGGAGAGACAGGCCGGTACAGAAGGCAGCTCTCAACCCACATCATGGTTATGGGGCTAGTACCGTTGCCCAGGGTGTGTGTGAAGGCGTAAACGAAGCCACTTAACTCGAAGGAAAAACTCGGTTGAGAGCCTGTGCTGCAGGTAAAACAGCTGCTCCTGAGGGTGGCAGCATTTTGTTGTGTGCGTGCGTGAGAGCACTGCAAGGGAGTCCAGACCCATTTTCCGTGTGGGACTCAGGCCCCGGCAGAAGACAGAACACGACTCCCCACTTGTTTCATGAAGCTAGCACTGCGGCCCCACTTTTGCATGGAAGTCTAATAGCAAGCGTTCTTTAGTATTATTATTATTAAATGTTTTTACTGTTATGTTATTCCCCATACATTACATCATTAGTTTTAGATATAGTGTTCCATGATTCCTTGTTTGTGCATAACACCCAGTGCTCCATGCAGATCGTGCCCTGCTCAATACCCATCACCAGGCTAACCCATCCTCCCACCCCCCTCCCCTCTAGAACCCTCAGTTTGTTTCTCAGAGTCCATCGTCTCTCATGGTTCTTCTCCCCCTCCGATTTTCCCCCCTTCATTCTTCCCCTCCTGCTACATTCTTCTTCTTCTTTTTTTCTTTATTAACATATATTGCATTGTTTCAGAGGTACAGATCTGAGATTCAACAGTCTTGCACAATTCACAGCGCTTACCAGAACACATACCCTCCCCAGTGTCCAACACCCAGTGACCCCATCCCTCCCACCCCAGCCCCCACTCCAGCCCAGCAACCCTCAGTTTGTTTTGTGAGATTAAGGATTCCTCATATCAGTGAGGTCATATGATACATGTCTTTCTCTGTTTGACTTATTTCGCTCAGCATGATACCCTCCAGTTCCATCCACGTCGTTGCAGATGGCAAGATCTCATTCCTTTTGATGGCTGCATAATATTCCATTGTGTATATATATATATATATATATATATATATATATATATATATCCCCTCTTCTTTATCCATTCATCTGTTGGTGGACATCTTGGCTCTTTCCACAGTTTGGCTATTGTGGACATTAATGGCAAGCGTTCTAACTCGGAGAAACAACACTGAAGAGAAACCGTGCTTTAGCTACCGACGACCTCTGTGTGGGAGGAAGCAGTTTAGGGTGTACGGTGGGAGAGAGCCTGGGGATGGGTTCCGTTTCCTAAAATCGAGGGAGAGACAGGCCGGAGAGAAGGCAGCTCTCAACTCACACCATGGCTATGGGGCTAGTACCGTTGCCCCGGATGTGTGTGCAGGCTTCAGGAAAACCGCCTAACTCGAAGGAAAAACTCGCTGGAGAATCCATGCTTCAGCTAAAAGAGCCCCTTTGAAGGTGGAAGCATTATGTTGTGTGCGTGCATGAGAGCCCTGCAAGGGAGTCCAAAGCTTTTTGTGAGTGAGCCTCAGGCCCCAGCAGAAGGCAGAACACGACTCCCCATGTGTTTCATCACGCTAGCACGGCAGCCCCACTTTTGCATGGAAGTCTAACAGCTAGTGTTCTCACTCGAAGAAACAACACTGTAGAGAAACCCTGCTTTAGCTACCGTCGACCTCTAGATGGAGGAAGTATTACACGGACTACCGTGGCTGAGAGCCTGGGGGACGGGTTCCATACGTGAAAGCAAGGGAGAAATAGGTCCGGGCAGAAGGCACCTCTGGACTCGGCTCTTGCTACCTGAAGCTAACACTACTGCTCCATGTGTGCTTGGAATGCTATGTGCTCGACACTGACTGGGAAGAAACAAGCCTTTAAAGAATCCCAGCTGCAGCTCATTCGCCTATCAGGCTACTAACACCAAGAATCAATGCTGTGGCGTTACTGCGCCTTAGCTAACATTGCCGTTCCTGAAGCCGCAGGAGTTGGATAGTGCTCGTGTATGAGAGACCGGGGAAAGGGTCCCAGACGTGAAATGGAGTGAGAAACAGGCCGGTGCGGAAGGCAGCTCTCAACTCACCTCTTGTTTATGAGCCTAGTACCCTTGCCCCGGGTGTGCCTG